>NW_008581989.1:26576-31074 GCF_000691845.1 Merops nubicus
AAAGATCAGGGATTCAAACCCTGCCAGTCATGGCTGCACTTGAACTAATGACTTAGAAGTGAAAAGGCTCTACAGTCTGCTACTAATCTCCTGAGTCATCTGAGCTTTCAGCCCTTTTTTAAAGCTATATTTACTGGGATCAGAACAGTTGCCCTTCTTAGAATAGATTTTATGCTGCAGCCCATAGTCCAGAGTTCAAGAGTCTTCCATTTTTAGAAGAATAAGTCATAGTGTGCCTCTACAATCACTTTCTGACAACAGGACAAAAACTTGCTTATCCAAATAATAGGATATAATTAAAAAATTTCATTCTCCCATGTTAGATACCTCAGCTTGCTATGAATGCATACACAAATACAAGTGCCTTCTATTTTATCTCACTTTTTTTTTCACTGTTTATTCATCTTTATAGAAAATATACAAGGCTTTGTTAAGTAAATAAATAAAGCTAATTTTTTATTACTGTGTTAGCTACTGGAACAAATTAAAAAATGAGGTTATGAGAGGCATAAAGACATACAAGAGAGGAAAAGGCTATTTACATCATAATTTGTGTTCATCAGTTACTTTCCATTTGAGAAAGTCAGTGCCAGTTTATTTCACAGGGTGTATGGGATGTGCTTTCCTTTTTCTGTCTTCTGCAATTCAGAACTGTTATTTATTCTGCTCGAATATTTGAAACTGAGTATAAATGCTACATGAAGATTTATAAGATCCTCCTTATATTATGTTCTTTATACCTGTTTTGAAAGACATACTGCACCTTTTCAAGTTCCTGGATATGTGCTTGTGCAGTGCACATGGATGTGAGAGATCACACACAAGCGCATTTCTGAATTCTGATGCTGAAATCCAACACTGAACTCAGAGTGGAATGGAGTGCAGGGGCTGTGGTCATTTGCATATATTTAGACAGTTTTTCTGTAGCAGAGAAGCAGTGAATAGAAACAGTTTTGCTGCACTGTGCTTCAAACAGCATTATGTCAGATTCAGATTGTGATGCTAACACGTAGAGAGGAGTCTTTAATAGTTATGATAGAGAATATTCTGTCATACCAAAAAGTTCCATGAAGAGAACAAATAACATGGTGGACTCACAGTGTGAACAGTCCACTTGGCATGAGCCTGACCCTGCTTCTAGAAATACTGAATTCTTGTTAGCCATATAGTGGACTATGTAGTCTTAGCTCAGGCAACAACAGTCTTGTATCATACTAACATGCTGTGGCCAGCAGGTCAAAGGAGGTGATTCTGCCCCTCTGCACTGCTCTGGTGAGACCCCAGCTCTGGAGTCCTCAGTATAGGAAAGACATGGACCTGTTGAAGGAGGTCCAGAGGAGGGGCACAAAAATTATCAGAGGAATGGCTAATTTTTGTGAAGACAGCCTCTCTCCTGTGAAGACAGGCTGAGAGAGCTGGGGTGGTTCATCCTGGAGAAAAGAGGGCTCTGGGGAGACCTTACTGTGACCTTTCTGTACTCAGGCTCTGAGTAACCTAACTGAAGTTGAAGATGCCCCTGCTTACTGCATGGTGGTCAGACTAGACAATCTTTAAAGGTCCCTTCTAGGGAATCATTTTATAATTCTATGATTCCATGATGTAATTTGATTTATACAGCTGTTTCCATGGCCATAACTGGTATTTATCCATACAAAAGTTTGGCAGACACACAGAAAAAAAGCTGTACAATAATTATGTAAAAGGAACTGGAGAATATTCAGCACACATATTACTTAACTCATATCCTCTCTATGATGTACCATCCTGAGACTTAATGGAGCTTATGTTTCAACATAGGTCTTCATCTTAGTAAACCAGGTAAGGTTTACAGCATTTTTAAATGGGTGAAAAAGAGTAAGAGATAAATTAAAGCTAGAACTATCTATGCAGTAAAGTTATACATTCTCTAGCAAAACCTACAGAAAGTGAGTTATTGTGTTAACAGAACACCTAAGTGGTTTAAAAAAGTGTACTTTCTCGAAATATCTGTAAGTATAAACAAGGATTACTATATCTTTCTTCCTGACTTATTTTCATCCTCAGGATATGTTAGTCATTTATAAAGCAGGTCAGAGCTCTAACTTTTATGTATGAATGCCTATTCAGCTGGAAAAAAAAAAAAAAAAAAAGCCTTTTGGAGGAGCTTTCGGCATTTCCAACTGCAATTCCTCCAAGAGTTACAATAAGTTCCAGTCTATGAACTTCATCATATCAAGAGTGCAGCAGCTCTCCAGCAATTAGAATGTACTTAGAGGCAGTACTCCTAAGAAATTTTAAACTCAGTTCAGTGGAGCAAGAGGAAGGAAAAGTAAACTATGGTACAGTCTAATATTTTGCAGCTCTTCTGATAACCATGTTATGACTTAATTTCTGTGGGGTCATTCTTTTATGACCTTTGTATTTATAGATTGAATGTTAGCTTCCGTTTGTTGAAAAAATAGATATGACCAGATGGGTCTTATGTTTTAGAAGAGCTGTACTTAAATCATTTATGTGTAAAGACTAGAAATTCCTTCAAAGACTTTTAAAAGACTGAATGCAGATTTGATACCCATCCTGCAACATTGAGCTCTTCTGGGTCTCAAAATCATGCTATGCTACATGAATGTGCACGAAAATCAATGTGGAAAAAGCCTTCAACAAACTATTTATAATAATATTTAGAGCAGGCAATCTATACATACCTCATTAGAAGGAGACAAGGAGAAATAAATGCATTCAGAGACACTTCTGTACTGGCTAAATCCTCTTTATTTCAAGATACAGTTCAAATATTCTTACCTTATTTATTCACACAATTACTCTGAGTCTAAGCCTGGAATGCAAAATAAAAGACTGTACATGGGCCGATATAATTTACTGAGTCATTCTCAAGGTGTCTGGGAAGTCAGAAGCCTCATTCTAGTTAGCTTTTCCCCAATCTCTCATGTTTCTTAAGCAGTTTTGTTTTAGGCAGCTGACTTTAAGTTACTTTTTAAGTATGATTTTGTAAAATGTCTTTGATATTTTGTGGACCTGCAATTTTATGAGAGCCATAAAAATCACAAATGACAGATAGGGCATAAAATTTTGACAGAAATTACTGCTGGTACTAGGGTAAAAATTGTGTTATTGGATATTGAAACAAATTCATGCTTCCGTTTTTCCTTAATTTACACCAAGTTCCTTAATGACTTAATTAGATTACTAAAACAATATTCAGAGAATTCAAAATTATATGCTGTGCTTATTTAAATAGTCTTTTACTCTTTTCTTTAGCAGCCATATGCCTTATAAGCTATACAGCATTTCTGGTGATTTGCCAGCTAAACTAAAGCAAATAAATCTTTGTAGAGATTCAGAACAAGCCTACAGATCCTCTTCAAAAGGTTCTAGCAACGAAAGCAGGGAATGAAAAAGAGTAGAGAAAGAAGACACATCTTTCTGTTCAAAATACCCAAAGTCACTCTTTCAAATAAAATATTTTCATTTTGATGTTTGAAAAGAAGTTAGAAACTGTAACTACACAAGACAAACCACAGTACAAAGATTCAAGTATTTAAAGGTGGCATGTGCAGTTTTGTGAGATGCTTCTGACAACTGACACAGTACAAAGCAACACACGAAAAACACCACTAGACAATCTTTTAAGGAAAAAACTAATTTCTGTCTTGATTTCTGAAAAAAAATTGGATTGGTGCTTTTTTTTACCACCTTTTTTTACCACACAAAATTTTTATAAATAATATTCAGACATTAATAATGTAAAATACAAATAAATCTTCTTGTGATACATTTTCTCAGAGTATACTTTCAAGGTTATCCTTAAAAGCACTTCTGCTAATTTGGAAATATTGCATATTTTCTGTAAAAATCATGGGTGTAGGGATGTAATATCCAATGGATATCTATTGCATTCTAAGGATAGGGGAAAGTTATGTATTACTTTAAGGTTTATATAATTTTTGAAGTAAAATTGTCCAGATTCCCTGAATAATCTTAAGTGCATGTTGCTCCTACTGACTCCAACATACTTTATTTTCAGAGCTGTATCTCTCATAGTCCACTAGAGCCAGGAGTTGTTACAATGTTTTATATGGTGCACAGCCAAGAAGAAAGATGTATACTCTCCAGGTAAGCAGTGTATTCTCAAGAGGAATGAAGGAGCATTAATGGATCTTCAGCTAGTAATGTGTTGCATTAAATGTATACTCTTGTATCAGACTGATTTATACCGATCTTCTGGGCAGATCGTTTACCTTTGGTAATAATATTAATTATAAATTAACTCCCGATTTTTTAAAATAAGCCAATATTTAATTGAGTATAAATGTTTGCATTTTATCTTCATATTGAATTCATACTCTAGAACTACCCTGTCTGGATTTGTGTTCTTGGATGTATGTATTACCATAGTCATATCTGAAGCATGTTTAATAGGCAGTGCCATTGTTCTTCCTATAGCTTTCTAGTGTAGCAAGATGACCACTCCTTCTGTTTTCTTGGTAATTTTTAGTAA
>NW_008581990.1:0-16137 GCF_000691845.1 Merops nubicus
CTTGTGAGGAGCGGCTGAGGGACCTGGCGGTGCTCAGGCTAGAGAACAGGAGGCTGAGGGGACACCTTGTTGCTCTCTCCGCCTCGCTGAAAGGAGGCTGGAGTGGGGCGGGAGTTGATCTCTTCTCCCAGGTAACCACTGATGGGACGAGAGGAAATAGGCTGAAGCTGCTCCAGGGGAGGTTTCAACTGGTTAATAGGAAGAATTTCTTTCCTGCCAGAGTGGTGAGGCATTGGAGCAGGCTGCCCAGGGAGGTGGTGGAGTCCCCATCACTGGAGGAGTTTAAAAAATCTGTGGACTTGGCACTTGAGAACATGGTTTAGTGGTTAAGAGAGTGTTGGGTTGATGGTTAGACTTGATCCTGGAAGTCTCTTTCAACCTCAATGCTTCTGTGTTTCTATTCCAAAAATGCAGAATTTGTGTGGAAATCTGGGAGGAGGCAGGTGTGTTTCAGGCACCTGGATCTGTCTGTTGTGCTCTTCCCATGCTCCACTGTTTGGACAGATACTCAGAGCTTTAAGTAACTGTCATACATGTCCCTGCCACTGCTGGTTCCGAACCCTTCAGGCCAATCTGCTGGAAGTTTCTGTTACAGGCACGGTGATAGCCTTGTGCTCATGTAAAAGGCTAGCCCCCGATAAAACAGAAGTTAGTCCATCATTTCATGTCTGCAGTTCTGCTTTCTATGGAGCCTAGTTTGAAACGCAGGTTGTACAAGGGTATTAAAAACTAAACTCAACAGTTAGGCCAGCTGTGAAAAATAATGACAGCTGCTGTTGGTTTTCATGGAGCATATTTTCATCTCTATGTTGTTTGCTATCTTTAAGCTTCTATGAGGAGCTTCTGTCTCATGGCATCTTGAAACCATTGACTGCACACATTGAAGGAATGGTAGTGAAAGAAGGCTCCTGTAATTACGTGGCACCCCAGGGCATCTCCTCTGTTGTCAAGTATTATTTGAAACAGTCAGGTAAGTTTTTAGATGCCTTTGTATGGAATGAAAGGTTTTAATGGTTGTGGTTTTGATGGCATTCTAGAACTTTTTCAAATTTAAATCTCCAGTGAGAATGTCCAAGTTCCTTTTTTGTTTATCTCTGACTTAAAGTTGCTTAGAGGGATAAACATCTCTGTGAGCTCTGCTGTTTCCATGTCCGGCAAGTGCTTCGCTGACTTCAGCTGCACTGCTGGCATATAAAAAGCTCTATACAAACACAACGTCCATAGGATCAGGGGCCAAGCTTATATTTATGCCGTTCACTTTAGCATCTTGAAGTTGGACCTAAACCAGTTAGGACAGAGATAATTTAGGGGGAAGGAGCTCATGCTTGAGAAGAGACTTGAGTTGCAGCTTGAATGAAGTAGAGTGCTCAGGTGTTTTCTCACAAAGTCACATTTAACTCTCGTGGAAAAGAGAGCAGCTAGTAGTTTTCCATCTGTTTATTGAGCTGAATTGTGTCTGAAAGGAATCAGATGAATACCAGCCCTAGCACAGAGGGGTGATGGGATCTTTAAATCTCTTGAGGATCCCTTCTTTTAATGTTCTGTGTTGGCTGTTAAATTAATTCAACCTGATTTGTGAAACTTTGCCCAAAGACTGTCTGCTTGCTTTACTCTTTGCAAAGTCATCCAGTTACTAAGGGAAGCTGCTCTGCATTTTCTCTGTGGAATTCCCTGCTACATGTGTTTAATGTAATCTTTTTCCAAGCAGGTGCAGATGTCTTCTATGAACAACATGTAACCCACATCTCTCTCAGAGATGGGAAATGGGAAGTCTCCAGGAAAATGGGACCACCAGAACAGTTTGATATAGTTATTCTTACAATGCCTGTTCCACAAATTCTTCAGCTGCAAGGTGACATTGTGAACAGTAAGTTCATACCTCAATACCACAGATATCTAGCCTAAAACGGCAACAGAGCGTCTTGTGTGGCAAAGGAACACTGGCCAATCTGAGCTGTCTGGTAATTCCACCAGAATAGGATTCAACTGAAAAATGATAGGAGGAGGGTAATTTCGAGTCTGTAGTGTGGTGCATGAGTGGTAATACTTGATAACAAAAACACCTCAGTAGGTGAGTCAATTTTTAATCTGATCCTTAATTCTTTGCTGACTTCTAACACCAGACTTGTCTTTCTGTAACTTGAAAGTAGTGACTGAGCTGGACAGGAGGCACAGCTGCTCCCCACATGGTGGTTGTTTTGTTGCTGTATCTTTGTCAACCTGTTGTGATGATTTTCAGTGCTGCCCTTGGTGTGTCTGTAGCAGGAGTTACCTCCTGGAGAGTAACGTTGTGGGGAAAACCCCTCGGGCATTTCTGTGGGCCCTAAATGAACTGCAGGGGAAGAAAAAGTCCAAATCAGAACTCTTTGGTCTCTAGTTTTCATAAGATGAAAGCCCCTCGGACTAGCTTGTTTGCTGTTTCTGGCTTCCCCCTGGGGGTTGTATTGCCCAAACGTGAGTAAATCTCAGTTATCCTCTGGTAATGTAGGGGGTGGATGTGTTAACAGTGCCATGGAGGTTTAGAAGGAGCAGCTCAGTGCTGAGGAAGAAGTGTAAGTTCAGGTCTGGACAAGTTTGATAGCTTAGGTGTGTTGTCTCGGGTGTGAGGCTACCAGTGCCAGCTTTCCTCTGAAATCAGGCTGCTGAGTCCTGCTGTCCCGTTCTAGCTCTGTGTGCAGCCTGTGTCTGCCCACAGTGGGCTCCCAGCGGTGCTGTTTCTGGGGTGACTGGTTAGCTGGGGTGCTGCCGAGCCTGTGAACAGGTTTGGAGTCTTTGCCATGAGACTTGCTCCTTGTGGAACAGCCACCGTGAAGATTCGCAGGGTGGAGATCTCGATGCCGCTCTGCAGGAGACGGCTGTGAGGCCTGGTGCTGAGCAGAAGCCAGAAAGCCCAGCCAGGCCTGTGCTGACCCTGGCAGAGCCATTTGAAGTGTGCTGGGCTGTGCATTTGGTGGTGGAGGCCCCAGCCCTGGTCAGGCTTGATGGGTCTCTGGGCAACCTGCTCTCGTTGAAGCTCTAGTCCTTGCTCACTGCAGGAGAAGTTGGACCACATGACCTTTACAGGTCCCTTCCAACCCAAAGCATTCTATGATTCTTTGATTTATCACCTCAACTGTGGTGGTAACACATTCTGTGTCTGGCTAAAAACCTCTCTTTGAATTCAGCCTGCTGGCAGCAGCACAGGGACATCCATGTGGCTTGAGTCAGTTTTGATCAGACAGGGCTTGTTGCCTCTCAGCTGCCAGCTCCTGAAGTAGACAATTCAAAATTTGTGTGTTTTCTGCTCTCTGGTTTGTAGAAAAGCCACCACTGATGGTGGAGAGCTGGCTTTGTAATGCTTGGGTGAGGGGTAGAGGAGGACAGATGGCAGCAGGAAGTTGAACTGCAGCACAGTGTCTCATGGTAGCAGAGGGAAAATTGATGTCTGATCATGGTGAAGAAGAGGTGTATTTTCCTTACAGCCTCTTATTTAAGCTTTGTGCCTAAAGAGCTACTCTGTAAGAGCAGGGCTTCTCTGCTATTTTTTGTTTTATAAGCGCTCTCATGTCTTCTGTCCCTTTACCATGGAAAGTAATGGTATCCCCACTGAATTTTCTTGGTGAGTGTGCTTTTACTTCGTACAACGAATCATATGAGCAGGGTAAATATGTAGACATCCTTTTCAGAATCACATTTTTTTTTCTCCTTTTAATAGCCACGTGTACCGTGCTGCTATCTAAAGACACAATACATGTTAAAAACATTGACAGGTCTGAAGCATGGCTTTGCAAGCATTAGAAAGTAAGAGGAGAGTGAGGTATAACAACTAGGATGAGTTGGGCTGTTCCCCAGGGAGAGAGACATCTCAGGTTTCTTAGGCTTATTACAGCAACATAATGCAGTGTTGCTTGGAGATGTTTGCGGTGGTGGCTGACTTTCAAGCTGCTTGGGTTCAGTTAGCTCAGCTCGCAGCAGATGAGAAACCTCCACACCCCAAAGCATACAAGAATGTGGGGACAGGTGTAATGAGGTGGCTGTTTCTTTGCTTAGTGGTGTCATTACTGGGGTAGATGACTGCTGGGGTGGGTTTGGCCTGTCCTGTTCTTTCTAGTGGTGGTCAGTAGTGAATGTCCAAGGGACAGAAGAAAAGTAGAGGTAGTGTGTTCTCGGAGTCTTCCTAAGGCTCCTCTAGTGTGCATATCAAAGCCTTCCTCAGAGTTGGGGTGTTTGCAAATTGTTTGACCTGGGGTAATTAAATCCTTTCTTGTCCCAAAAGTGGGCAGGTCTGCTTCAGAAGATGGCAGACAGTTAATTTCAGTTGTTCTTGGAGTGCTGGAACTGTCAGATGCTTTCCACAACATCCTTTTCTTAATATTCTATGTAACTGTGGGATTAACTTTTATCTGAGGGAACCCAGCAAGTTTTGTGTTCTACTGCACTGCTTTCTGTTACGTTTCCTCTCTCTGCCTGTACCCTGTGTGAGACCAGCTTCCAGATTTCCAGACGGTTGTTAATGCTTCATCTCAGGCAACAGGGCTGACTCCCCATACCCTGCAATTCCTTAGCATGGGAGCTATTGACTTTACTATTTTACTATTCTATTACTATTCTTTACTATTTTTTCTACGGCTTTTTTAGGCTAAGAAGTGAGTGGAATGTAAGGAAGGTGTTTCAGAGCCTGAACAGTGTAGACTTGAGATCCTTTTTGACTGACAGAGTGTCAGGGTACATCACTGTGTCTCTAAATCTCAACCTTATAATGATTGCATGTCAAAGAGCTGAGTTTTGCTGAGAGAATGGGAGTTTCCTGGATCCACCTCTCTTGGGATTGAAAATGCAGTTTCATGTTAACCTTAAGGTAGTTAACTGTGGACAGCTGTTGAAAGGAATAGTCATCTCCTGTCCACGCTGACATTGTCCTGCTTTTGTCTCCTATGTCAGCACTATTGAGTGGGTGCCACGCCGAGAGTCAGGTCTGCTCCCTGTTTTGACCCAAAACTGACTCTGATGGTGCAGATTAATACGTTACTTCTCACTTGGCTGTGCAGGCCCATCCGGCTTGTTGAGCGACTGCCTGGTCTCTGGTGTTAGCCTGCGTGTGTGCTGAGGCTGCTTCCTTACCTGCAAAGCAGTTCAGTCATCTGCATGCTCTGGTCTTCCAAAACCAGAGACAGAATTTGGTGATTCCGATAGAAAACATATCTGTGCATTCTTGGTATAGGAACTAGCAGTTCCAGCTGTCTGTGGAAGGGGAGGTTCCCACTCCTTGTTTCGAACTTTCCCCTCTCTGTCACTCAGAGTGGGAGGAATCGTTTTGCTGCCCTGCTCAGGCTGCAGCTGACATGAGGGATGTGCAGAGCTGGAGGAAGGGGAGGGATTTCTCCTGCTAGCAACAGCAGCCTGAGTGGACAGCTCAAAGGTCACGTGTAACTACCGAGTCTGCAGGCAAGGGGCTTAAAGGGAAGGTGGGCAGGATTTGGGAGTACAGCTACCTGAAGTGCTGATCTTAAATGTGCCAGGTCTATAGAAGACTAACACTGAAGCTAAATGAAAGACGTGGCTTGGCACCTTGTGGTAATCTTAATCTCTGTCCCTGTTGTGATTTGTGATGAGCTTTGGCCATTTCCCCGGTAGCCTGTAACTCTGACTGTAACTAGCCTTTATTGCAAGCCCTCCTTTGCTTCAGTGTATCACCCTTACTTTGACAGCTTCTTAATTGGAGGCAGCTAATTTAAAGATCTTCTATATCCTCCATAGTTTTCCGGCACTCTTCCTATCTGAGGTTGCTGTCTGAGATGCCTTTTCACGTTAGTTTTGCTGCATGCTGGGGATTGAACTGCAAACTGTGGACCTGTGTCAGGCTCCATTTTAGCCACTTTGATATAGTCAGATCTATCAGTTTAAAGCCAGATGAAGTTTTAAATGGATTTTGATGAGGGACTGTTAGCAATAATATATACATAAAGGCTGTGAAATAAGTGAAGGTGCAAAGGAGCAGTAGCTGGAGTAGGTGGTGCTTTGATCCATTAGCAAGCATTGGATTTAGTCTTTGGTACTTGTGTGCAAAAGAACCTGAGTGGGAGAGTTCAAAGGACTAGCCACAAGTGGTAATTCACACTGTGCAGAAATTCACCGTTTTCTTCTTTGAGCCTTGTGATGGACTGTGTCACATCAGTACCCTCCCCTTGCTTGAGAAGATTTAATGTCTGAGTGTTGTGTTTTTAAGCAGTGGTTCCATAGATGGTTGCCATAAACATGCCCTGTGTTTCTTTAATAACAAAACAATGTGGACACCTACGCCCCTGTTTTCAGAGATGTCTGCAGAAATTTAGGTTCCTGCAGTTGTAGTTAGCTGTCCCTGTTGCAGAAGACAAATGAGATGAGGCTTATCAATTTGAAATGCCAAAATTTTACCTTCAGTGAGATGACTTGCTAGGTCTTGGGCTTGTGTTCTGGCTTTAAGGATGAACACTACTGACGGGATATCGCAGCCTGCTCGAGGGAGGTCTTCTTGCACCTCCCAGGTTTTTTTATAAAATCACTTTTTATTTATTTATGTGGTAAACAGAGAATTAATATAATAACCCTCCCAAATTTTATGTTCAGTGGCAAAATATCCGTTTCAATACTTAAAGCTCTGCAATCTAAGACTTTTGTTAGGCTCATTTATTAGTTTCTGTTCTTTAACCTTTTAGATGAGCCTGAATATGGTCATTGTGAAGCCGTGTACAGTTAGCAGGAGATAAATTCAGTGGCCATTGGCAACCTTAGAATTATCATTTTAAATGGACTGTGTGAGAAATTATTGTTCCAGAATTCCTTCTGAGTGTACAGCCAAAACCTAGAATAACGGAGAAGTTAGCATTTTTATTCATAGATGTTAAAAATAGGTATGTCTATACATCCACACATATCTGTGTATGTCTGTATTAACATATATATTTTTTGCTGTTTGCTTGTATTCTTTTGTTAGGGTTGTTTGCATTCTTTGAATTTTGCCAGCATTTATCAATTCTTAAATAAAAGGTGGCAGGGAAGGAAGTGGCTTACCTATGGCAAATCTTTTAATATTTATTCATATTTATTCATCTTCATTTTAAACCTTTATTCATTTGTTCTCCAACTGTCATTCCCAAACAGACTTATCAGTTGCATGTTGAGCAATAGTGGAGGCAGAAGTAGTAATGCTGCTGGAAGTTACAAGCTTTGAAATCTCTCAAACTGAAGTTGTTGTAGAATTGTAGAGTCATAGAATTCTTTTGGTTGGAAATAAACTTTAAGATCGAATCCAGCTGTTAACCCAGCACTGCCAGGTCACCTCTGAACCATGTCCCTCAGCACCACGTTTACCTGTATTTTAAATCCCTCCAGGGACGGGGACTCCACCACTGGCCTGGGCAGCCTGAGCCAGGACTTTACAACCCTTTGGGGAAGAAGGTTTTCCAAATATCCAAACTAAACCTTCCCTGGTGCAACTTGAGGCCGTTTCCTCTTGTCCTATGGCTTGTTCCTTGGGAGAAGAGACTGACTCCCACATGGCTCCAACCTCCTTTCAGGGAGCTGTAGAGGCTAATAAGGTCTCCCCTGAGCCTTCATTTCTCCAGGCTTTATAACACCAGTTCCCTCAGCTGCTCCTCACAAGACCCTTCACCAGCTTCATTGCCATTCTCTGGCTGCACCCCAGAGCCTCAGTGTCTTTCTTGTATTGAGGTGCTGAAAACTGAACCCCGGATTCGAGGGGCAGCCTCCCCAGTACATCCAGGGGGACCATCCCTGCCCTACTTCTGCTGGTCACACTAGTGCTGATGCAGGCCAGGATGCCATTTGCCTTCTTGGCCACCGGGGCACACTGCTGGCTCATCTTCAGCTGGCCATTGACCAACACCCCCAAGTGTTTTCTTCTGGGCTGCTTCCAGCCCCTCTTCCCCCAGCCTGGAGCGTTGCCTGGGGTTGTTGTGACCCAAGTGCAGAATCCAGCACTTGGCCTTGTTGAACTGCATGCAGTTAACCTTGGCCCACAGATCCACCCTGTCCACATCCCCCTGCAGAGCCTCCTACCCTCGGGCTTATCTACGCTCCTGCCCAGCCTCATATTGTCCTCAGACTTACTAAGGGTGCCCTCGATCCCCTCATCCATTTCATTGATAGAGATTGAACAGAACTGGCCCCAGTCCTGAGCCCTGGGGAATACCCACTGTTGAACTGGTCGTCTGTGCAAGAGGCTTTCTTGGGACTCTTTGATACTGGTATCTGATGAAATCACTCTTCACTGATTTGATTTGGTTGGTTTCAGTTCAGAAATTGTGTGTGTTCTCTGTTTACTTGAAGTTACAGAATTACCAAACAAAATTAGTGGAAAAAACAAAAAATCTTAGTCTTAATTTTCCTCCACTTTCCTTTCTTTACATGACAGGCAGTGTATGAAGAGTTAGTAACTTCGAAAGCTTTTTAAAATAGCTGGGTACTAGTGTTGGGTTGAGGCAGAAGGGGAAAAGGGTTTGCTCCTTGCAACCTATTTGGAACAACAATAGGTGGCAGTAGTCAAATGATGTTTACAGCATTCAGCTTGAATAACTAAATTAAATTTAGTGCACTTCTTTGTATTTGGGCTTTACGTATTTTGGTAGTACATATTGTGGTTATGCAGAAGGTAAAAGGAAAATGAATAAATGTTTTTAAGTTTTGCAATGTAAATTCGGTGTCAGGAGAGGACTAAATTTGCATAAAAGCAGGATCTTTGCAAACGAAAGGACTAGATTTCACAAATTTTCGTCATCTAATAGTATTTCAGATATGCTGGACTGTTTTGTTGGCTGCTCGTGTTAGGAAAATCCTAGATTTATATACCAGATTCCATATGATCACTAAACAATTTGGTCCTCTGTGCATTTGCAAATCAGATTGGCAAACTTCTGATTTTAATAAGACAAGGTTCTGGTTTTAGTAAGACATTTGGCAACATGGCAGTTAAAGATTGCAACAATTTGCAGTACTTTTTATCTGTGTGTTCAGAATGTTTTCATTAAGTTGCTTTAGTTGGAATTTAAAATTGCAATTCCGCATGTTTAATCTGCTAATAAAATGGCATGGCTTGGCTTTTGTTTCAAGCCTGACCTATTTTTTTTTTTTCCATCTGTGTGAATGTCCCACATGTTTTAAATAATACAAGCTGATGAGAAGATACAAGTAAAATAGGACTGTATTTACATAGGGAGGCTTTATAATGTGAATTAGGAAAGCACAAGTCTGATAACTTTTCCTGAGTCCCAAGTTGTTGCTGAGTGAATATGTTTATTTTTGGACAGCATGACGATAAATTTGTAGTTCCAGTTCCAAGGAATCTTAGCAGGGCTTATCCAGGCTTTGAGTTTGCTCTCATTACCTAACATATCTAAAATGTCTACTGTAAACATGTCCACTGATTTGTTCGTTACTTATCAGACCTTAGGAGATGAGGTCACACCATGCAAATATTTGTGCTTTCTGGAAATACAAGTTCTTAGTTTTACTGTGGATATTAATGTGGTCCTTTTAAAACCTGTCATTCATCTGACATGGAAGCATCCTCATCCTGGCTGAAGCTGTGACAGTGGGAGGCTCTGCGTTGGTAAATTTGGGCAGTGCACTCTGGCCGAAGTGCAGGAGGCCGTTGGGTGAGTCCTCGGGGCTGCAGCAGAAACACGGGGTGTCCTATGCTGTGGTGAAACCCTCTGCCGTGCCTGGGGGAGAGGTGTTCACACGGTGCCACCACACAGAGTACAGCTCTCCTTAGCTGTGACCTGACAGTCTCGATGAGCTGTTCTCCATTCAGCTTCTGGCTCTGAAGCTCACCTGTGATTCAGTGAATGGCATCCTGTCCTACCTCCTGCTGCTGCTCTCAGCTCCACCTCTCACCTGCCACTGCAGCATTTTGTACCTTCCTGTGAGTTGAGCTGACTCACCAGTCCACCAAGGAGATACAGATAGAGATATCTATAGATATACACGTAAGAGTTTGGTTTTGCTTGGTCAAGGGGTGGGATTAGCTCATGGAATGAGAAAGCAGGCAGAAAAGAAAAGGTGAGACTACACATCTGAGAGCAGAAGGAGGTGTGAGGAGGAGCAGCACACCCTGGTCTGTTCAGCTGCCACCGAAACCACTACGTCAGCCTTTAAAGCAGGTGAAGTTATTACGTGATCTCTGCCTTCTGCAGATCAGGTGCAGCCTCCTTTCTTAGGGAATACTTTTTTTTTTTTTTAAAAAAAAAAGCTGCTGGAGCTGAAATTGCACCTCAGGGGAAAAAAACCCAAAACAATCAAAGTAGGCCATGTGTATTGTTAAGCATGTATTTGACTCTAACCTGTTTTTAGGTGTGTCTTTGAATCTAGAGTGCTTATAATGAACTTGTTTTGCAATTATTAGTTGAATGCATCGAAAGCTTATCCAAAGTCAACTGCCACACTGATTGCAGTGACCCTCTTTGTCACTTCTCAGTGTGAGGATTAAGCCCAGTATGCGTGAGCCTGAGAGGTTTGAAAAGAAGAATAAAGTAATATGTGTATTAGAGAAAGGGCTACTTTGCGTTTTATACTTATTATTATTTATTATGCCTGGTGAGACATTGGAACAGGCTGCCCAGGGAGGTAGTGGAGTGACCACCCCCAGAGGTGTTAAAAAACATGTAGATGTGGCACTTGAGAACATGGTTTAGTGGTCATGGTGGTGTTGGGTTGATGGTTGGAACTGATGACCTTGGAATTCTTTTCCAACCTTTACGATTCTATGTTTCTTGTCAGTCAACACTGTCTGCCCTTGGTAGAAAGCTGAAACTTTGATTTGACATATCTAGGAATAAAACAGAAGGAAAAAAAGGAAGATACAGTGCTGGAAGAGGGAAGTATGCTGCCTTTTGTCTTCAGCCTTGGTGGGAGTGGGCAGCTGCTTCCTGCTCCAGGGAAGCCGCTTTAGGTCCTTTGGATGGGGGTGGCAGATGAGGGTGACAGCTCTTAGACAGGAACCCTGCAGAGGAGGTCTCCCTCCGTCACTGCCTGTCGTCCCTGCCTGGTGACGTTGCAGAGGCATTTCCTCAGCAGTCCCCGTTACTTGTTCTGCCCCCAGCAAGTCGGCTCTATCAGCACAGCCATCTGTGGGACCACAGTAACGCGGTCCGCTCCCGCCCCCTTCCCCTCCCAAAAGGCGGGGGAGCTATTTTTAGCGGGATCAGTGGCGTGATCTCCAGTTCACCATGTGGCCCACAGACTTACTGGCACAGACTGGCTTTCAGCAAGGGCACGAGAGCAAGCTCAGAGGCTGCACGAGCCTCTGAGCCCTGTGAGCAAAGAAATGCTCGTGAACCTGCGGTTTGAACGCTAAGCTTGGGTTTCCTGTGTACTCCCAGGAGGCATTCAGAGCACCTGCACATTAAACTGGCAGCAGATTGTGCTGATTTAGCTAAACTGCTCGACTTGAAAAAAAGTTACTTCTGACATGTAAGGCAGTGCTGCTTTTATGTGTCGTTGACACGTTTAATTCACCCTGATCTGGCTATCTGTAATTACTGTAACCTAGACATGCTTCTCTTCCTGTCCCTCCTGCCTATGCAGCTTGGCAGAGTCCTTCAATACCAGGGGACTTGATCACAGAACTTTATTTCAAGCTTGTTTAGCCTCTTTATGTCATTCCAGTAGCGTATCTCAAAATAGAGAATGGGGCCCCAAGAATATCAATCACATCAGCCTAAGATGTCCCTGTGTGTGTATGCACACGTTAATTTTCTTCTAAATAATAAAGGTGATGGTATTTGAACACAGGACGTACTTGGAACAGAACAAATAAATGCTCTAAAATTTGTTTATCTCAACAATAAACAGAGATACCTCTCATTTTTTTCCAACAGCAGACAGTCTCTGGTACTGTCTAGGGACTGTGTTTAGATAGAGAAATCTTTCCAAAGCTGCTCCTTGCCATGGGCCTAAAGAAAAAAAAAAAGTTCCCTGCCAAAAAATGTGACCAAACTGAGCAATTCTGAAACTTCTTTGTTTGTATCTCATGGGACATGCATTTAGTGAGCTGATAATTTCTGATCTGTAGGAAGCTTGGAAGTGCTACTAAGAACTTATTCTTCAGTAAGTCTAGTTGAAGCATTTATATCAGACTTGAATTTTTAGATCCTGAATCTAAAATGGTTTTGATGGTTGATTTTTGGGAAACAATGATAATGCAAATTTGACCTCTCTCTTTGAATAAAATCTGGTTTTGTTTGAAGTTTTGCTCTTGGGTTTGGTGTTTTGTCTTTTGGGTTTTTTTTTTGGGAAACACGTACAGAAGAGCTCTCCCTCCTTTCCTGTTGCCACACCTGCTCAGCATAGCTGGGAGGGAAATGTGTGAAAGTGACCACAGGGCTGACTTTGGACTTCATAGCCCTTGTTTTGATGTGAAGTCTACAGCTCAAACTATTGCTTTTATAGAGTTGAGAACCTTTGAAAAGTCTGGTGCAGGTTTGCAAGCAGTCTTAACATTTAATTGCTTGCTTTGGGATTTATTTTTTTTTTTAATTAGTGCTGCAATCAAATAGGCAGACAGAAGTCTTCGCTGGAATGTGTGTTTCTTTTAATGCTGTTTGTATTTTAATATATTCTCATAGTTCAGGCAGTGCCTCTAGACTGGATGGCTTTTGGTGGGTTTTTATTTATTTATTTTTTTTTAATAGTTGCTAGCCACTCATACCACTGTAATCGAGACTGTTCTTTATGAAGATTATTTTTGCCTCCCACAGATAAGTCTGCAATCTTTTAAGTTGTTTTTGCAGTCCACATCTGGATTAGAACAGGAAAAAAAAATAATTTTAAACTTTACGAGATTTTGGCCCCATTGAATCAAACATAAAATTTGCACTGAGCTTGCAGTCAGCTTTTCACGCTTGGCATCGTAATTTCCAAGAATGTGTGGTATGCTCTTGTATTTAAAACCCCCTCAGGAATAACTTACCCTAGGACCCTTTTTGTAAAAACTTCTGTTTCTTTTCCTGTGCCATCAGGTGAGATGATGTAGATGGTAGAGATTTTTATGTCACAGAAGCATTGCAATGCACATTGTTGTCCTGAAAGGTGTCAAATGGATCAGCTCACTGATGTGCCTGAAAAATAGCACTAGAAGGAAAATCCCACAGCTGAAGAGGCTGTGTTTGTGGCAGCAGGCAGGTCTGGTTTAGTCTGTGGCTGTGGGCTATGAGCAAACCTGAGAGATGTGAACCCCCTCTATGTCCAGGGGTTTGCAGATGGGTCAGTTGGAGCTGACTGTGAAACCTGGGATACAGGCGTGCTTTTGTTGTGCCCCCTCTCTTTCTGCCCGTTCTCTGCGCCTTACCAGATTAAAACCTGGGTCAGTTCCTTAATCCTCTTTCCCACATGGTCAGCAGGCAGCCGTGTCAACCCCACTGAAATCAGGTTGGAGGTGGAGGTTAGGAGCCGAAAAGACCAGATAGCACTGGCAGTGGCTTCTGTTGTCAGACAGGCTAAGAATGGTGGCCTTTTTCTTCTAAAATTTCCATCCAGAATGTTGTTTCCTGATAGTATTTTAGCTGTCTGGTGTTTTGGATTTACCTGCGTTACCTTAGAAGGCTGCATTTACTGTTGGTTGCCTCGCTCTTCCTTAGGATTTAGATGCCCTGTTAGATCCACCTTGCCAGACATACTCAAAGCACTGTGTGTGTCTCCTGGGACTCTACTCTTTAAAAAACAAAAGCCCTGATAAACTTTGTTCAGTGTTAATCTATCTGAATGTCTGTTTTCTTTAGCAGCTGTTTTAGTATCTGCCATCAGTTCTTCATCTAGTTATGTGTTTAGGGGTTGAGAACTTTTTCACATGTGGTTTGCAGAACAACTTTTAAGTATTGCTTTGCCTTCTTTTTTTTATTTCTTATTTCTTTAATTAGTCTCATTTATAATGACTGGAGTACCTGGTAAAAGTGTAGCAGTTGAATGTAGTAAGCTTCAAACATCTCCTGTTTGCCCCAAAGTTGTTTTGGGCTTTGCTTTTGCACCTTACATTTTTGATCGAGTACTGAAATTTTAATCTTTGAAATGATAGGTTATCTCCCTTCAGATGAGAAGCCCTCAGGTATGTAAAGCTTGATGGAAAGAACATTTAAATACTAGTTAGTATTTGTAGCAGTTGTCTGATGGGTTACTATAAGTGTTTGGATCTCACCGATCAGGATTTGGTGTTAGGGTGATCAGGGTGGACTTGGATGCTGGTTATATTTCAGGAAGCACCATGTGCATAGTTGTTGTCCCCTTCCACTGCTGTCTAACAGGGTAAGCAGGCAATCTCACAGTCCCAAAGCTTATTTAATTTAGGAAATGGAGTAGGCTAGGTGAGAAATGAAGGTGTGATTGGTTGACTTTATTGACTTAGTTGATGAAGCACTCTGTGTTATAGCAATGAACTCCGTTGCCACAGGTTATTATAAATGTAAAGAACATATTGCCTTATTTAAAGGGATTAAAGCTGTCCTTTCACTTGATTTATTCAAAAGAACAAGAGACATGCAAATAAGGCTTTCCAGAGTCACAGTTCTGTTGCCTCCAAGACTATTTCCAAAAGTAATGCTTGTGAAAATACAAGTGGACTGAAATGTGATTGATTTGTGCTTCTCTGTAAAGACAGGCATGAGAAGATAAGTGTATACCTTGATGTCAAGAAGGATTTATTGGTCTGTTTTCATGGGATTTATACTTTAGTGAGGACAAGGTAGCTGCCAATGAAGTTTAGGAAAGTAAATTATATGAAATGAACTATGTGGAGACAGCAAGTGTTTTAAGTGTCTGGCAGACTGTTAGTGACTGCAGAACAAGGAAGTGGTGTACAACTTTGTAAAGCATTTGCTGTCTGTTTGCATATCCTTTTCTCATCGTCAGAGTAGGAAGTGTATTTTGGAACATTGATCAAAACCCCTTTCATCTGTTCAGGATTAAGGCATGCTTATTGCAACAGCAAGCTTGAAAACAACATTTGCATTTGTAGGCAATCCAGGAGACTCCTTGACTGAGGATGACTTCTCAGCCCTGCCAGAGGGGGTGCAACACTGAACCTGATGGTCACCAACACAAGTGAGCTAATTGGTGATGTCAAGATTGGAGGCAGCCTGGGCTGCAGTGCCCACGCACTGATGGAGTTCACAGTCCTGAGGGCTATGGGCCAGCTGAGGAGTGAGTGAAGTCAGGACTTTGAACTTTTGGAAAGCAAACTTCCAGCTGTTCAAGGAGTTAGTCAATAGACCCCCCTTGGGAAATAGCCCTCAGGAACAAGGGAGCAGAACAAAACTGGCAGATCTTTAAGGAGACACTTCATAGAGCACATGAGCTCTTGATATCCAGGTGTAACTGCTCAGGAAAGGAAGGCAAGAGACTGGCATAGCTGAGTCAAGACCTGCTGGTCAAACTAAGGACCAAAAGGGAACTGCATATTTAGTGGAGGCAGGGACAGGGATCCTGGGAAGAGTATAGGCATACTGCCTGGTTGTGGAGGGATGGGGTCAGGAAGACCAAGTCATAGCTGGATCTGAACTTGGCAAGAGATACAAAGAATAATAAGGGCTTCTGCATTTATGTCGCCCAGAACAGGAAGGTCAAAGAAAGCGTTCCCCATGAAGAGCAAGGCTGGCAAACTTTTTAACCTGCTTCTGACCTGTCTTTGAGCATAGTATACGTTATCATAGAATGGTTTTGGGTAGGAAGAGACCTTCAAAGGTCATCTAGTCCAGTCCCCCTGCCCTGAGCAGGGATATCTATGAAGAGATCAGATTGTCCCATCCAATGTTACCTGGAATGATTGCAGGGACGGGGCATCTACCATGGCTGTGAGCAACCTGGGCCAGTGTCTCGCCACCCTCATCGCAGAAGACTTATTTTTTATGTCTAGTTTAACTTTCCTTTAGTTTAGAAACATTACCCCTTGTCCCATCACAACAGGCACTGCTAAAAAGACTATCCCCATTTTTCTTGTAGCCCCCTTTAAGGCTGCAGTAAGGTGTCCCTGGAGCCTTCTCTCCTCCAGGCTGAACAACCCCAGCTCCCTCAGCCTGACCTCCCAGCAGAGGGGCTCCAGCCCTTGAATTGTTGCTGTGGTCTCCTCTGGCCCTGCTGCAGCAGGTCCCTGTCTCTGCTGTGCTGTGGACC
>NW_008581990.1:16196-34365 GCF_000691845.1 Merops nubicus
CTTGCTGCCCACTCTGCTGGTGATGCGGCCCAGGCTGCCATTGGCTTCTGGGCTGTGAGCGCATGGTGCCAGCTAATGTCCAGCTCTTCAGCCATGACGCCCCCCCAAGTCCTCTGTAAGGCTGCTTCGTATCACATCATCCCCCAGCCTGTACTGATACCGAGGGTTGCCCTGACTCTGGTGTGGGACCTTGCACTTGGCCTTATTTAACCTCATGAGGTTCACACGGCCCCAGTTGTCAAAACAGCACTGGTCCCAGCACAGACTCCTGAGGGACACCACTGGTCACTAGTCCCCACCTGGAGATCGAGCCATTGACCACTACCCTCTGGATGCAACCATCCAACCAATTCCTTATCCACCAAACAGTCCAGCCATCAAATCCTTCTCAGTTTAGAGAGTGATGTTGTGGGGAACGATGCCAAAGGCCTTATAGAAGTCCAGATAGGTGACATCCATAGCTCTTCCCTGGTCCACTGATGTAGTCACTCCATCATAGACAGACACTAGATTGTCAGGCAGGACTTGCCCTTGGTGTAGCCATGATGGCTGTCTCAGATCACCTTGTTGTCCTCCATGTGCCTTAACAGAGCTTATAGGAGGATGTGTTCCATGATCTTCCCAGGCACAGAGGTGAGGCTGAGAGTAGTTCCCAGGGTCCCCCTTTCTGCCCTTTTATCAAAAATGGGTGCAATATGTCCCTTTTTCCAGTCACTGTAGTCTTGACCTGAATGCCAGGACTTTTCAAATATCATGGAGAGTGGCTCGGCAACTACATCAGCCAATTCCCTCAGGATTTTGGGATGCATCTCATCAGTCCCACAGAATTACATATGTTCAGGTTCCTCAGGCAGTCACGAATCTGATATTCTCTTGCTGTGGGAGGGACTTTGCTCCCTTAGTCCTTACCTTGAGGTCCATCCACTTTAGAGGTGTGGGGAGAGTGAAGACTGAGGCAAAAATGTTGTGGAGTACCTCAGCCTTCTCCTTGTCCTGTGTTACCAGTTTCCCAGTCTTGCTCATCAGAGAGGTGTACATTCTTTGACCTTCCTTTTCTGGCTGACATACCTGTAGAAGCCCTTCTTATTATTCTTTGCATCTCTTGCCAAGCTTAGCTCCAGATAGACTAAAAAATTACATGTCTGTGATACTGTCAAAATTATTCCAGGAAGGCATTCTAGTCTTACTTTGTGTATTGCTTGAAATACTTTGAAGGGTCATGATTTTTGCAAGAAAAAGAGGTAAACTTTAAAACTTGAACTCCACAGAGTTTTTGCCACTTCTTTAGAATTATGCGTGGTTTTTCTGGCTGTGTCCTCTCTGATGATAAGTCACAATGCCATTTTTTCTGCTTCAGATACTGCAGAAGTAGAGACACCATCATATATTTGGAGTCTTAGAATCACTTTGGTTGGAAGTGGCCTTCAAGATCATAGAGTCCAACAGTTAACATGGCACTGCCAGGTCACCACTAAACCATGTCTCTTAGCACCACATCTGCACAGCTTTTAAGTCCCTCCAGGGATAGGGACTCTAGTACTGGCCTGAGCAACGTGGGCCAGGCCTTGACAACTCTTTGGGGAACTCATTTTTCCTATTGTCCAGCTGAAACCTCCCCTGGAACAACCTGAGTCTTTTTCCTATTGTCCTATTGCTTGTTCCTTGGGAGAAGAGACCAGCCCCCACCTAGCTCCAGCCTCCTTTCAGGGAGTTGTCAAGAGCGAAAAGGTCTCTGAGCCTCCTTTTCTCCAGGCTCAACAACCACAGGTCCTGCTCCTCACAGGACTTGTGCTTTAGGCCCTTCACCAGCTTGTCCTTCTCTGGACCCAATCCAGCACCTCAATGTCCTTCTTGGAGTGAGGAGCCCAAACTGAACCCAGGATACAAGGTTTGGCCCCTCCAATGCTGAGTCCAGGGGCACAATCCCTGCCCTATTCCTGCTAATCCATGCCAAGATGCTGTTGGTCTTCTTGGCCAACTGGGTGCACACTGTCTCATCTGCAGCTGGCTGTTGACCAACAGCCCCAGGTCCTTTTCTGCTGGCCAGCTTCCAGCCACTCTTCCCCTGCCTGGAGCATTGCCTGGGGTTGTTGTGACGCAAGTTTAGGACCCATCACTTGGCCTTGTTGAACCTGCTACCGTTGGCCTCAGAAAATAAATGTAACACATCAGTTCTTTTTGTAAACCCTAATAGGGGGTACAACGTCAGAGTAACCCAATGGGGATGGAGCCTGGCAGTTCATTTGTGCACAGCTTCATTTTGAGGTTGCTTATGGTTAGCTTTCATATCTCATAGGTGCTCAAAAACATTATGGTAGCCTGGGGTTTTGGAACCAGTCTAAGTGGGATTTTTGGGTTGGTTGCTGGCCTTACCTGGAGTGTATGTTGATACCAGTTTTAAGGATTTGGGCTTTGTATTTTTTAAGCTCTCATAAATCTGGCAGTGAAACTGTGCTGCCGATATGTGGGTGTTTATAGGCAATGAGATACATACTTAATTGATTTTATTTAAACTGGTGTTTATTCTTTTCTTTCATGTTGCGTTTAGCCATAAATGCTATTTCTCTACTTTTGTTTTGTTCTTCTGCCAGTACTTTTATTTTGCTGTTAAGCCAAATGTCAAGATACTAGGCATAGTAACAGTTTGTGGGGTTTGAGGTTCAATTTTCAGTACCTGCATTTTTTTTTTAAATGGGATTTGTAAGGCCAGTAGGTCCAGACAGCATTTTGATATAATTTTGGCTTTTTTGGTCAGGTGTAGTGATTAGAGTCAATAGTCACCATTGATAGTTGAAAAAGGCATAAACAATTTTCCAAGAAATTATTTGTTTTGGCAGGAGGGAAAAGTTTGGCTTTTGAATACAGTGTTTGGTATGATTACTAATGGCAAGGAATTTTAATTTTTTTTTTTTTTTTTCTGTCCATCTGGTATTTTTTTCATGCTCTGGTAGATTGCAGCTGATCTCTCAGTAACTTTCAAGGAACAAATTGGGTTTTTACCCAATTCAGGGAATTCAGGTTTACACCTATGGTGTTACATTTTGAGCGTTAATATTTTATAGCAGTGGCTTGCCTTCTTACAAGTAAAAAAAAAGACTGAGGAACCATGTTTTTAAGTTGTATACTTGATTGTGTGTCTAAAATGGTGTACAGGATACGCACACTCTGATTTATGGAGGTTGGATAAATTATGGCAGGGAGGCCACTTGCAATCAAGGGCAGCTTGCTTAATTTATCTGTGCTCTCAGAACACGTGCTGTGCGTACTTGGTTACATGTCCAAATCCTTTGGAAAGTCTGAGATGAGGGACAGGATGCAAAATGAAAGAATGTGTGATAAAAGAAAAGAAATAAAGCAGATAAGACATTGAGAACATGTGATACAGCTGAAACCACATGAAACAACGTACTGATTGTGGGTGAGGTGTTACAAATGTACGCAGCTTTACTTGTGTTTTTTTTAAGTCATTTCATACTCTTTTCTGTTCGTGATCATATTTTAGCTGTATCTGAATACCAGGCAAGGAAGTTGCTTAAGAAACCGAACAAACTCCTCTATTATTAATGGAACAATAATCTAACCACGTGTTGTCAGAATGTGGACCTGCAGACTCCGTTGGGTGAATGTGGTTTGGATGCTGGTGCCCTCTGCAGCTCTGAGGAAGACTGAACTTCTCTTTGTCAGTATCCTAACCCGTGCAAATGGAGGCTAATGCTTACCTCACAGATAAGCACTGGGGGTGGGGTAGGAAGGTTCAATCAGGACTCAGTTTTGAGACAAGAAAGCCCGTCTGGTGCTTTTCTGCCCTCTAGCTTTGCAGACAAGCTCAGTTAGAGATGGTTAAAGAACTTAGAGGTTGTAGCACAGCATTTAGTAAAATACACAGCGTTTGTAAATGTATTTGTGTTCATGTACAGAAGCACTTTCCCCTGTATAATGCTGTGACAACTTCTTGTCAGGCTTTGAGAAGATCTTTTCCACTAGTCTCACACATTTGAATAATCTGAGTTTTTAGGCCTGCTGAATGTTTTTTTCCCAACATTAGTTATTCCATCATCACAGAACTGCAGCATTTAGAAAGTGTTGCTTTCATTGTTGCCCTTTTTATTAAGGGCAACCTTCATAACAGATGAGATACAAAGGATAGTAGAAAAACACCATGATGGTAACACATGGTCAGCTTTTTATATCTGCATGTTACCTAATCCTAGCCAAGGAAAGAGAACTGCTCACGGAAGAGATCATTGCATAACTCAGAACTGGAAATTAAACAGATTCATATTACACTGAGAGGAGTTATGGCACTTCCCCTTTGGTACATTTTAGATCACTAAAAGGAGCTATGATACAAGAGGGAAATGAAGTAGTTTATCTTTGTTCACCATGTTCTGTGTTAGTCTTCCTTTGTCACCAAAGCATGGATTTTAAAAGAAAATAAGGAAGGAAAAAGAACAGTGTGGTTTTGGTAAGAGAAACTATTACCGTGGCATGCCAGAGACATATTTTACAAAATGGTACAACGAATTAACAAAATGGCTTAATTGGTTTCATAGCTCTTCAGAGGAGTGCTACACAGTGCATCATTCAAGTTTCTCACTGGCAGGTCAATCTACAGAACTTTCTAACCAACTCTGTGTTAAATCTGTTATTAATTCAGTTATTTTTTGCTATTGATGTTTTTTTTTCCTCCCCATCATCATGAGGTATGTGCTCTGAAAATCACTGCAGTATTAGACAGGCACGAAAACAGCAGATATGTATCGCAGGGACCAGTTAACACCAGTTCACAACATTTTCAAGTGAGAAGAGGGGATACTAAACTGTATCATTCTTGTCAAAATGAAGTGCCTTATGCGTTCACCCTGCAGAACAACTAGTGAAATTGCTCTGTTATTTATCAGCTTCTCTCCAGGCCTTAATATACATATTTTTGCAGGATCTCACTCCTCTGTTGAGGTCTACCCCAGCACTTCCTTCGGTGTGCAGCAAAAGAGGAGAGATTGAAATTTCTTCCAAGAGCATATGGTTTTATTTATAATGTGTTTCACAACTGTGGCATCCATAGACAGGGCTTACTTGTGTACTACGCTCCCACTCATTCACTCAGCAAGCAAGCAAAAACTTCTGAGAGTGCACTCATGTTTGTAAGAAAAACAAAAAAAAAAGCACATGGAAGTAGCTTTATTTTATCAAACTGAGGATAAACGTTACTTCACTAAAATAACCAACTTTTATACAGTAGAAAAAACGTGCAGTTCTTAACTGGAAGTATGCTGCTTGGCATGATGGCAGGTATTTTCTGTATGTAGAATAATGCTGTATTTCCATCAAAAATTCACTGGTGATTGATGATACAGGAATGCTTGGAGAAGAAGGGAGAGTGACAGAAACTGCTCCAAACACAGATATTGTGGTGTGTGCATGAAGAGAAAACTGTCCTTAAATAAACATATTTCTTGCTTGTTTTTTCTGCTACGTGATGTTGAATGATAAACTACAGCCTCTTGGTCTGATCGTGTCTGAGTAATTAATAGCATCTCTTGGTACTATTAAAACAACGTGACAGATATAAAAAGGGAAGTACAAATTTTTCAAATGTAGACGTTAGTCTTAACCTGCTGGCATTTTTTCTGTGGTGACTGTTACACAGTGTTAGATTTAGTGGTAGCAGAGACTGTCATGTACCCCTGTCCTTCTCAGAGTACTCTTTTCTATTTTTATTTATAAACGCAGCTATTTGCATATTCATTACATGCAAGTAAAAAACTGAATGCAATCAGCTGTGACCATCTTATTAATCTTTTTTTTTTTCCTACAAATTTATCTTTTTCCGTTGGCTGCTTCTCTGTGCTTAGAGGAAAACTAGAGTCTTAGCCTGTTGTTGTCAGCTCACGTGGAACAGGGTCATGATTTACTGTCTATAAAATTTGAGACTTTCTGTGGTCCCATCCCCATGAAAACAAATGGAACTATGGTCACATTCCAGACAGCAGATTTTTGCCACTTCCTGTGCAATATGGATTCTATTTCTAAATGAAGACAAAAGCCTTTTGTTCTGCTGAGTCACAATCCAGAACAATAGACAGCTACAGAAAAGTTTGTACACTTTTTTTGCAGTTCCAGCTTTGACTTTGAAGTTCTCCCCTGTACTTGCTTCTCTCTTTTGTCCCTTTTTTTTTTTTTTTTTCCTTAATACTAGAGTTGCAATATGATTACCATGCATGTTCCTGCACATATTCTCTCTGAGCAATTAGTTCTCCCTTTCGGTTCCAGCAATCCTATTGACTGTAACCAGCCTGCAGGTTTTGTCTACGTCACGTAAAGTTGCTCTATGAAAGAGAGAAGTGGAAGACAACGGTCAGCTTTCATGAGTTCAAAGCATATCTTCTCTCATGGTGATGAGTAATAATAAGTAGGTATTTTTGGGGTTCCCAAGTCACTGATTGCTTTGAAATGCAGCTGACAACTCGTTGAAACCTATCTGAGAGATGGAGGTTTACAGCCAGTAGGTTGTTATGGTAATAATGGGATGTGATCCACTAAAAAGGCTACATAGATGTTATAATATGTGTGGAGCCATCGTGAGCAAATACCATTTGAATCTTTTGCATTACTGCTAAAATAAATTCTGATACTGCCTAGCATTAAAACCAGTGAAAATTACAATAGGGGAGAAAAGTGTGTAAAGGTGGCCTGGTGAAAAGGAATGGAAATGAAATAAGGGGAAAAGGAAGGGCCCTGTGGGTGTCCTGTTGCTTTTGCACCAAATGCCAGCGGGATAGAAGGACCTGCCATCTGTTAAAAGCTGCAGCGTCCAAACCTCGGTTTTAGAGAGCATAGTGCTGACTGATGCTAGCAACAGGATCACAGGCTTATGTGAAATTTGTGTGATGCTGTGAGCAGTGAAATCCTTCTCCCTTACAGAGTAACAGGGCTGCTGGGGGTGTGGAGAAGGCATGTCTGCTGGATCGCTTGAAATGAGGGGAAGGAAACCCATAGTGAAATAAAACCCTAGATTAAGTTTTACTCTCAGATGTTTAATCCAGTGTCTGCATGAAGCAGAGCGGATTGCAAATGATTCCCAGGGGAGATTTTAATGGGGTCATGAAGGCTTTATCAATTTCTTTTTGAAACTTCTGGCACCTCACCTTCTGTTACAATCACTGCTTGTAGCTTTATAATATTATATATTTAGCTTTAGGAAAAATCTATACTTTGAGACTTCTTTTTCTCCCATTAGCATTATTAGTGGGTTTTAATAAGAATTATTGCTAACTTTCCACAATACTGATGGGCAAAGCTGATTGAAGCTCTTTAACTCAAAAGACAAGGGGTATTTTGGACTGCAATAAAGAACTGAGACCTGTCTTCCTATGGGAAGGTATTCTGAGCCTCTTCCTTGTGCTTTTATCACTTCTTCATACTATATAGAATGTTATTCACCAAGAAAGTGAACTGGTACATGTTTAGCTGCAATTTAGGTAGATATGTTTGTTTTACTCAAAAAATAACTTAAAATTGGGTTGCCTTAATTGTGGAGCGAATATTTGAGATCAAGTTGGTAGGAGACAATGCTGGTTGAGTAACTATAAATTCCTGGGTTTAGGTATTTATCTTGGGAGAACTTTGATAAAAATACAAGATGCAGGAACTGGCCACACAAAAAAGTCCCAACAGAATGAAAAAAAGGAAATAAAATGTCGAATCCCTGAGTTCAGGAATAGAAGGAAGAACTGAGAAGTCATTAGCAGAAGAAAAGCTGGTTATTAAAAGTGACAGAATATTTGAGCATCTGAAAAAACCTCAGAAGGTTTTACCAGTATGTGCTGGATATTTACATGAATATGCAGTAATGCCTTCTCAGAACCATGATAAAGCAGGGCTAAGTGAATCCTGGAAAATTATATAGAAAAGCTAAATCTACTTCTAAAATAGTACTGCCACAAATTGTTCACTAGCAAAGAAAGAGGATATTTGATCTGACAGTTTGTTGAACACATCCTGCCCAAAGTTGATAGCAGAATTTCCATTGACTCTTTTGTCACCACTACATTTTTCATTGGTTGCATTCTTCAGCCACGTTGAGTAGTGAAGGATGCAATTGCCTCTTTATCCAAGAAAGCCAAAAAATGAAGGAAATTAGTTTTGTAGAGCTACTAAAAGTAGTGAGAGCATAAATAAATCCATCTGAGGTTGGGGGGGAGAAAAAGATGTTGATTTTTCCTAGGAAGCAAACAGCTAAATGACAGTCCAGAGGCTGCGTCCTCCTGTTCAGATTGAGGTGCGGTTGAGGCTCTTGATGCTGTTTGAAGGATTCGTACACCTCTCCTTATGGAAAGTGTGTCTGAAATCCCCAGGCTGCCTCGAAGAACTTGGTTGTGTTATTCCAGGCAGAACACTAGCAAAGTTAAAAGCAAACCTGAACATTGACTGGGTAACGTCCTGCCTATGGAGGCACAGCTTTATTTCAGTCACACAATTGGAAAGAAAAGGTAGTGGATGCCTGTGTAGTGAAAGGGTGTTAGCAAAGTGGAAGATGATGCATGTCTTGCAGAAAAGAAAGATAATTACTACCAACCATCTTTTTTTTTTTTTTTTTCTTTTCCCAAACTGTTACATGATTAACATAATCAAGTTGCAGTCAGCAATTGCGCTTAATTAGTACTTAGTTTGCTAGTTACAGATTCTATTTCAGACTTGATAAAGGCAGGCAAGGTTAGCGAGCCTGAAAGTATGTCTGTTTTTTCTCTGCTGTACTAATAGAGGGTATGACTTCTCTCAACAGCATGTGCCAAACTTATACCCTTAAATGATCTAAAGCACAGCAACACAGTTATCTAGGATACCTTCATGTCTGAGAAGATTTAACACTTTTATTTCTTGGCATAGTTTTAAATCTTTCCCTGAAAAAAACGGTTCAGAGTAAATAAAAAAGCTAATTTAGTAGCCCAGAAAAAAAATGGTACAAAAGATGACACAGCTATGAACTGATTTTGAAAAATCCCTTAAAAAAGAAAACATATGCATTGTAATTCTGAATATTCATTAGAATAAGCAAATCCCTTCTGTCTTTGCCCATATTAAAACTCCTAGTGTCACCTGCTGCTGACTTTTTAGCTTTTTCACGTCAGTGAGGAAAGAACTCCCCATCCACTTCATAATCTCAGCCTTTGTCCTCAGTTTTGAATCAAAAAAAGTTTCAGTCAGCTTTTGATGCTAACACTTCGTTGATCGTTGTCAAAATTTTGTTTTGTGTCTCTGTGCTGAAAGTGGTTCTCCTAAGTGTTGGCCCATCACAATGGTACTTTCTATCTCCAGTTATTAAGCACCAGCCTTTCAGCTTGACCGTGGTGCTTTTGCCTCTGTGCTAGACTCCTTATGTGCCTCACTTAACCAGCCAAGCTGCTGATTGTGCGTTCCCCATGACTTCCAGAAGTGATCTTCTTCTCTGTCACAGTTATTATTTGGCCTCATAGTTTCTGATTGGCAGAAGTTTACTGGAATTAAGCAGAATTTTAAAATGCCTCATTTGACTGGGTTGGCACTTTCTACAGAGGAAATGCTGGTTGTTGTTCTGTAAATAATTGTTTCTCAAACGTGAACCTGTAACCAAGATCTTTCAGTCAAATCAGCCTGAAGTAAAATTCTACAAAGTCTGAGGGAGTTAAGATTTTTTTTGTGATTCTAGTACTTACTGTGTAGTGAAATGCCTGTGCCAAGATGCTGCCAGGAGCACTATCTGTCCTCAGCAACCAACAAAATGGGGAGGCGGAAGAGTGAAATTTAAAGAATAGGTATATTGTTCAGTCAAGATTAATAGTGTTACGCACAAGCCACACTTCCGTGTTGGTTGTGTCAGTTCTTTGTATTTCTGTACGATCTAAAAATGTCTTTCCTTACTTTCTGATTTCCCCAAATGGATAAAAATGAGTGTTCCCTTTCTGTGGGAACAGTTAGTACTAAAACCGCTTCATTTTGGTATGTAAAAGTGTTCATTTCAGGGTGGTGCAAATACTAGTTTCTGTGGCTTGACTAAGCTTTAGCACCTTTTGAGTTTGTTTTTTTTTCAAAGGTGGTGGTATTTTATGCTGTGGAGAACAGTGATCTCTAAGGAAGCATTAAATCAAATGTCTCACTAAGGTTTGGAGTGCCCGAAAAACTTTGCTGAATTGTGCACAGTGGCTGCTGCAAGAAATACCTTTAAGAAATGGAAGGTTTTGCTCTTCCCTTACCATGTCTACTATCTGTGTTTAAAAGGAAGCTGTGTACGCAGGTGTCTGCAGGATGAGTCCCAGGTGGTTTACCAGATGTTTCTGCTTAAATAGGAGCTGCATTACTGAAAGGGGCAGTGCTCTCAAAGGCTGTTGTGCTGACTAACAGCTTTTGCTGCTCTCAGCTTCGTAATTTTCATAGTTTGTTGGGGAAGTGAACTGCATAGCCTCCAGACTGTTTCCTTAGACTCTCAGTTGCTCTTATGCGAGGTGTTCTGCTTCTATCAACACATGAAACAAAATCTAAGCATCACATGAGTTAGTGATGGATTTATGTGTGGACATCAGCATTCCCAGAATTTAGGAAATGAAAATTAGTAGGTTACTGAGCAGGGCCCACTGAGTATACTTTGGCTTTGTTGCATCAGTTTCATCAACAGGGCGGTAAAATGAAGAGGTGTGGCTGTGGTGCTACTCTTCAGCAGAAATCTGAGGTTCTTTCTCATCTTAAAATGTTGTCCAATGTGATTATACCTATCTGTCACCTTGTGCATGTAAATGTATGGCAGGGGTTGTGAGGAAGGAGAACCTCCAGTACATGTAAACCTATAATCACCTGGAGGTCCTGACAACTCCAGTGGCCTTTGTAGGAGACTAGCGGTTGGGAAGAAGCCAACATTGGTGACAACAGAAGCCCCACTCCTGGAGCACAAGCGTTTCAGCTGCGCTGCTGGTGCTGACATGCTCCTGGGGGTGAGATAAAACATGAGCATTGATAGCCAAAAGCTCTTGAAGAATGTCAGTACTGCATCACAAAGCCAGGCTGGAAATGTGCTCCCTACACTTTAACGGTCACCCAGGCTGGCTGCTGTCTCACTTTTAAGAGTCTGTGGTACCTCACAGGACAATACAGAAAAGTGGCTTGGCTCCTGTTGCACAAAACCTCTGTAACGCTTCAGCTCTCTAGGTTGCTACTCTGTAGTTTGTTTTCTGGTGTGTCTGAGTAGCAGAGGAAGAAGTCATGCCCATGTGGAAGAGTGAAGCATGGACTCTTCTGTATGAAGCCAGACTTTGTTCTGCATCTCAGGCACTTGTCAGGCTTTCAAGCCTCTCTTATCCCCAGTGCCATGCCTTGCTTCTGGGTGATGTCTGAATGGCCTTTCACTGGATCCTACTTCTGCTTCATGGGAAATGTGATAGGAGAATTGGCAGGAAGGTGTGAGAAGTTCTGAGAAGTAAGCGTATGGGAATATGGGATATGGAACATGGCAGCATCAGCAGTGTGGGAACATGGACGTAAAACAAGGAGACCACAGAAGGAGACCACAAAAAGGGGGACCACAGCCCTTGAATTAGAAGGCCTTTGTCCTGCTTAGACAGCAATATCTCATCTAGAGCACAAAGTTGGAGCTCTTCTCCTTCATGATATATCCCAGCCTGTGGCTTCTCCTGAAGCATCTCAAGATGCTACCAAATGCAGTGAGAGTGGCAGCTGATATGCAGTCCTTGTGAGCTGGGTTAATTATTGCCCAAGTTAGAAAGGCAATGGAAGGTATGTGGACTTTTGGACACAGGAGCCCTGGGGATGTAAGAAAAAAAATCATTCATTGTCTTTAAAGCATAGATGCCCGGTGAGGTCCGTACTGAAAGAGTTAGTCTGGACTTGGGTTGACCTCCAAGGTGCATCTAAATATCAGCTCTGATTTCCACATACAATTCTGCACTTTCTTAGGATGCTTTCTAATAATCTAGGAAGTAAACCGGTATTGCACAGGTGTTGTTAACATGTTTTCATAACGGTTATGTGTAATCTGACCAACCCTAAATTTTAAAGCTTTCTACAAATGCATGCTAATTGATTGTTCGTTACCAGCTGAGGCACACACTGGGTTGTACTTCAGGAACTCTCAGTGCAGTTTATAGCACGTACCTTCTCTTTACAGACGTCTGATGGTTGTGGTCCTTTGTGAGATGTGCTTCAAATGTGCATCTTCTCATGAAAACTAAAGAATTAGTTGTTAATTTTCCACTCCAAACAAAGGACAAAACTGCCAGATGAGAAGATTTTCATAGGGCCATTCATTACATTGGAGTTTTAATGCCCTGAATACTGCAGAGAGAATATTTTACTAGAATGCTTGTAGTGGAATGGAAACCTCCTGCTGAGATCTCATCAGTAGCTTTTTGTTAATTTATTTTTTTTTTAAATATAGGAACTCTGGTAATTCGGACACTTCTAATGAGACCTCCTATTTCTGGATCTTTTTTTTGGAGGCAGTTAGCTAGCTGACAATAAGTGGGCATAATTATCATGCCAGCTCATCATTGGTAATGATTTTGATGTCAGCAGTTTTGCTTACTGAGGCTACAAATTATGATTCATCAATTGTATTAGGATTAGAAGTTTTGTGCAATATTTGAAGATGTTTGCTAGATGATTTGTGACTTGCTTTAAGTGTTTTTAAAATGATGAGGAGAGCGTTGCATATTCTTCAAAGCACAGGCATAACAGGGGATTACACAAAACCTTTTTTTTTTCTCTGGCCTATTCTTGTTTCAGGGATCGTTTGCATGTACTTCTGTCCAGGCAGTAGTACATTGGGGTTTAATATCCTGATCAGATGGCTGATCAGCACAGGAATGAAGAATTGCTCCAGCTGTCCAACCATCAACCCAACACTACCATGACTGCTAAACCATGTCCCGGAGTACCACGGCTACATGTTTTTTGAACCCCTCCAGGGGTGGGGACTCTACTGCCTCCCTGGGCAGCCTGCTCCAATGCCTCACCATTTTTGCAGGAAAGAAGTTCTTCCTAATATCCAGTCGAAACCTCCCCTGGTGCAACTTCAGCCCATTGCCTCTCATCCTATCACCTGGGAGAAGAGACCAAACCCCACCTCACTCCATCCTCCGTTCAGGGAGTTGTAGAGAGCAACAAGATCTCACCTCAGCCTCCTCTTCTCCAAGCTAAATAGCCCCAGTTCCCTCAGCCACTCCTCATAAGACATGTTCTCTAAGACCCTTCACCAGCTTCATTGCCCTTCTCTGGACCCACTCCAGCCCCTCAAGGTCTTTCTTATACTGTGGTGCCCAAAGCTGAACCCAGTACTGAAGCTGTGGCCTCCCCAGTGCCAAGACGCTGTGGCCTCACTGTGCCTCCAGCAGCACTTAAGCCCTGATGACTGTGCACGCAAAGACCTGGAGAAAGTAGTTGAGCCTGTTGATTTGTACTGACTTCAGGGATGCTTTAGGTTTGTTCTTAACTGTATAGGTACGTACATATCTATATGTATGCAGATGCACATAACACTCTATGTATGGTAATCATGGAATTATAGAATCATTAAGGTTGGAAAAGACTCCTTGGATCATTAAGTCCAGCCATCAGCCCAACACTACCATGACCACTAAACCATGTCCTGAAGTACCACATTTTTTAATCTTTAAAAAGGTCAGGTTCACTTGTTTTTGTGAATTTTCCAAGGCTAGGTGTGCATGTGATGTTTCAGAATTGCGTGTTATCACAGTTTTACAGTTTTGAATGGAAACATTTGGCATGTCAATAGTTTCTCATAGGGAGACCGTCCATGAAGTGATTCCTCACTAGCAGTGCTACACAGAATCCTGTCTCCTTTTTCCTTTCCTATTAAGCTAGAAGGTAACAAGGAGTGCAGGTTTGTGGCAGCCATATTAAAGCAAGTCAGGATTCCAACTGTCTAATAAAACAAAATCAATAAACCAAAAAATGCAAACTTTTCTGTTAATTTGCATTGTGTTATTTTTCATAATTAATGGGGAATAGCAAGGGGAAATCCGGTATACTCCTTGATTAATGGAGTTCTGCCAATCCCAAAACACAGAGCATACTAGAGTTGTTGGTTTTTTTTTTTTTTTTTTTTTTTTTAATTTTATTTTATGTTTTGATGTGGGAACTAATGCTACTTTTTTCAGCTGGGACTTGAAATGCCCTCAAAAGAGATTAGCTGTTTTGGCTATGGTGTTTTGAGTTTTTCTGTTCAGCAGATCAGATAGGTACTAATTGGCTATTGCTTATCACTTGCAGACCATTTTAAATGAAGTCCTGCCTTATGATATGCCCTTATTACAATGATCAATGCTAGTGGCTTTTGCTGGGTAGCACCAGAACGATGAAAAGGGAGCATGTGGCTCAGTATTTTGAAGGTGAGGTCTACCTATGGCTTTAGTCTTCACTGGTGCTTTGTTTTCTTACTTTTAATCCAGTTGGTAAGGCACAACTGTAGGCTAAACCAGGTGTGATTATAGCAAGCATCACCCGTAGGTAATTCTGAACAGACTGCCTGAACTTTTGGCGTGAATCCAGTACGGCTGGATAAACAATACAGTGATCAGATCACATCAGGACTGGGGTTTCATTTTAGAAGCAGCTAACCACAGTATGTAGAGCAGCACCAGATTTATTCATGTGGCCTTGAAATGCAGGCCTGTTTGGGCAAGTAGTAAGAACTTTCAGCTGCCTTACTGTTCCCTCCACCTTGTGTACACAACTTGATATTAACTTGAAAATTGTCTGTGATGTATGTGATCTTTCAGATGAGACGTTGCCAACTGGAACACTTGGTCTGATGGTGCCAAAGCTGAGGTGCTGCAATGTTACCTCTGAGGGCACATACACTTCACTTTTAGTCGATGGTACTACCATTGCTTTGCGTGCAAAGAACTATTTAGGGAGGCCCATGGTGTTTCAGGTAGCCTGAATCACCTTCCCAGTTCTCAGGTTTTGCGTGTTTGTGACTTGTTCACAGTCAGTTTGAAAACTGTATCTTAAATTCCTCTCATTCAAAGAAATTCTGTAAGTCTTCATGTTTGTGTTATTGGTTATTATGAGTGCATATAATGTTTGAGACCTTTTTCTCCCCTGATATCCTCTATGTGAATGTACAATTTACAAATTGGGGGCAGATTCACTCTTTTCTCAAATTTCAGACTAGTGCAAGTTTTTATAAAAAACTTTAAATCAGGTTTTTAATGTAATTTACAGCTCTTTAAATGTTTTTATGTACCTTTTGTATTTCAATACCTTCTGTGCTTTCTGTTCAAAAAATGTGTAGGTGTGGCACTTGTGGATATGGTTTAATGGTCATGGTAGTGTTGGGTGATGGTTGGACTTGATCTTAGAGGTCTTTTCCAACTTTTATGATTATGTAACAACTCGTACCTTGGGTCAAGTTGTTTTGGAGATTGGAGTGGTGGGAAAGAGAAAGACGAAGTCTGAAATGTGGTATGTGGATCACAACCATACATAGCAACTGCCAGACATAATGGGATAGGTCTTCTCTCAGTAATCTACAGTCAAAACAGAGATTGACCAAGAACTTTGATCAGCGATCAAAGTCTTTGAGCTCTATTACTTGTGTGTGTTGGTGTCACAGATGCTTTCTCCTCTTCCCAGAGAGGAAGCTGTGGCAACTAAAAGGCCACACGTAAGCTGAAGGGACAACCTCGTGCTACTCTTCCTAAGGTTGCAGAAGGCCTGAAAGACATTTCTACACTAGGATTATTTAGCCATTTGGGGGTTTTGCCTTGCATTTTACAGAGCTATACCATTATGGAAAACTAAGATTCCTGGACTATCTAAATCCATCTGTCCTGGGACAGCCAGGGCTGTGGAAGCCAGTGGGTGAGATGTTATTCTAGGGGAAGAGATCTAGATGCTCTCTGCCATGTAACCTTGGGCCAGTTGTGCCTGGTTTCCCTCCATACCTTGTCAGGCTTTAACCATGTGCCACAGGACAGTTGCCTGTTGGAGGAAGGGGCTCAGCCTGCCATCATGGGGAGATGTGGAGGAAGAGAAGAAAATGAAAACCTGCTCTCCCCATTCCATAGAAGTCATGTAGAAGTCCTGCAGGCAGCTCAGAGTGCATGATTGCAGTTTGTTGGTGTGATCCATGGCCTCTCAGTCAAAAGCCACACTAGGCACTATCAGAAAAGGAAAAAATTCCCATTCCCTTCAAAGACACGAGCCGAGAGTGAAGTAGACATGAAGCTTTATGCAAGAGAAAGCCAGACTGACTTCTTTAGGTTTCAGGTCATCCATTAATGCAGATAATTTAAACAAGTGAGTCCTGGGAAGATTGTTCACCAGGCAGAAGGTAACTTGCTTTAGATTCATAGAATCGTACAACAGTATGGGTTGGAAGAGACCTTCAAGATCATCTACACTGAACCCCCCTGCCATGGGCAGGGACATCTCCCACTAGACCAGGTTGCGCAAGGCCGCATACAGCTGGTCTTGAACACCTCCAATGATGAAGCATCCACAAGATCTCTGGGCAACCTGTGCCAGTGTCTCACTACTGTCATAGTGAAGATCTTCTTCCTAATGTCTCATCTAAATCTCCCCTCTTCCAGTTTGAAGCCATTACCCATTGTCCTATCACTATGTGCTCTTGTAAAAAGTGTCTCCCCGCCTTCCTTGTAGTCACCCTTTAAGTACTGGAACACCACAAGAAGGTCTCTCCGTCACCTCCTCTTCTCCAGGCTGAACAACCCCAACTCTCTCAGCCTGGCCTTGTAGGAGAGGGGTTCCAGCCCGTGGATCATCTTTGTGGCCTTGGTCTGGACCGACTCCAGCAGGTCCGTGTCCTTGTGTTGGGGGTCCAGAGCTGGAAGCAGTGCTCATGAGAGTGAAGTAGAGGGGCAGAATCACTTCCCTTGACCTGCTGGCCACACTTCTGATGCAACACAGGATGTGGTTGGAGCTTTCTGGGCTGTGCTCGCATGTTGTTGGCTCATGTTGAGCTTTTCATCAACCAGCACCCCCAAGTCTTTCTCCTCAGGGAGTCTCTCATTCCATTCTCCACCCAGCTTGTATTTGTGCTTGGGATTGCCCTAACCAAGGTACAGGACCTTGCATTTGGCCTTGTTGTACTTCATGAGATTGGCATGAGCCTGTCCAGGTTGGAGAGCTGTTGAATTAAAACTCTAGGCAGGTATTCTATATAGTGTGAAAATAAGGGGGCATGTGAAAGCACTGGGTTGTGGGAACGTTTCAGACCACTGACCAAGAAAACACATGCATCCACCATGTTTTCCATGAACACCAGAGTCGTGGCCTGCAGATGACAGCGAGGCTGGCATTTTGACTTGACACACAGCTTCTCTGTTTGGCAAACATCCTGGAGCTGCTGGAGGCTGGGCCTTGTTCAGACAGGCCTTTGCAGGCGTTTTGAGCTGAAATGGCTGTTGGAGAGGACTGAGCCATCGTCAAACATCTGCGCAGGAGGCTAGTGGTGGCAGGGACTTGCCAGAATGAGTAGACACACTAGTTTTATGGCTGGCTTTGTCCTGCTTCAAGGGGTGTCACCAGATAAAATTTAAACAATAATACAGTCAGAGAAGGCATGTTTAGATTCAGGTACGGATTAGGTTTATAATTTTCTCTTGAAAACTATAAACCCTTTAAATTCAAATAGCGAGATGAAGGATGCAACAGAGTTTTAAGAGGTTCCTGTGCTGCCACAGGTGACTGTGTCTTGCAGAGGCATCACTCACTATTTCTCTGAATAGTTTTATAAAATTGTGAGATTAATAACCTGGATAGAGTGACCAGCTTCCAAATCAGTTTAAAATTAGTGAGCTGTCTTGGTAACCTTGTTTGTTAGAAGAGCTTGGTTGAATTAGGACCATGTTCCTCCTGTTGTGGAGTTGGTACTGAGGAATTATGGTTTTTTATTGTCCTTTTCCATCTCAGTGACTCTCACCATCCAGAGAAGATGCTGCTGTAGCTGGCTATGTGCCCAAGTCAGAGCTGTGGGTGTGCTCCCAGAGATGGCACAAAGGTGTGCACCAGGAAAACCCCAAATTAGCTTCTGCTTTTCCCCATTTGCTTCTGTCCTTGGAAGCCTGGATGAAGTGACATGCTATATTTTGGTAGTTCTTTTCCTTTGCAGATGGAGGGGAAAGAGATTTGTTAG
>NW_008581990.1:34396-51227 GCF_000691845.1 Merops nubicus
GAAAAATTCAGCCACCTACCTATGGGGAGGGCTTTAGTGGGTCAGCTTCTAGGGGCAACACAAGAGACACAGCTGCACCAGGAGGGGTGAGGCCACCAGCAAGACTGCGCTGTCAAGGTTTTTCTCAAATATTACAGAAACATAAAGCCTGTGAGACAGAGACAAAGTGAGCCCTGACCCAGTGACCAGATGAATTTTCCCTGGGAGGTATTTCAACTTTTTAACATAGCCTGATAGTGGAATTCCCCTCCTGGGCCTTTCCCAAATCCTACCATCTGACAACAAAAAAATAATCCTGTTGTAGTCAGGCTTCCAGGAAGCTGGGGACAGGAGGACCACCCCTGCGTCGTGCACAGGGCCAGGCCCTCCCTGGCTGAGCCGTGTCCTGGGTTTCAGGGGTGCAAAAACCCCACAGATCTCTCCATGGGCTGATGACGCTGCATGATTTTCATGTTAACATGCTCCCCACATAGAGGGCTTTGGAGGAAATGTGGTAGGGGTGATGCTGACACTTTTACTTCCTTTCCTTACTTAACGGACTGGATTTATTTTCAACAGGGTTTTAAGGTGGTTAAACAGCTACATTTGCACTTCTCTGTTTTGAGGAGCTAGTAATTTTTTCAGAACTGTGGAATTTCTAATTTGAAGTGAACAGAGCTCATGATCTGCTGCAGGGACTGTGGAAATTTGCTAAATGCAGTGCGACTTAACCACAAAGCAGTCAGACTGTTTCTCTCATGCTAACTGAAGTGAGAGAAAATAATTATGTAGCATTTAGACTACAGTAGAGTAATTATTTTCATTTTCCTATTCTGAGACACAGATATGTGTTTTGGGGAGCGATTTGCATAATTTTTGTTTTCAGTTTCTCTTAGTTACAGTGAAGGAAGTCTGTAGTTCATGGGAATCCCAGGCTGAGTGAGTAAAGGGTGGGAATTGTTGTCTGGTTACAGAGCTGCATGGGACTAAAATCTGTCGTGCAGAAAAAGACACAGGCTGTCATAAACTTGTATTATTATTCCAGTCTGCTAAGCTATTACTCTGAAGACTCAGCAGTAATAAACTCATAATGTGTGTTTTTGGTTTCCTGAAAATGTATGTGACTTTTTGAACTTTTAAATAACATGCACACATGCTAGACAAGTCTTTGCTGTAATATCACAATCTGACCTCACTGAGCTATTTATTGTTTGTCTGGCTGTGAATATGCTCTTTATGTGTGTATAGTTCTTTCATGTTAATTTTAAAGGAGCTCCCACTCCTAATCTCATGAAGTACAGACATCAACGGATAAAAGAATGACTGTGTCGAAAACACTGCATTGCTGCCTTCCAGAAAAACTTTAATTATACATACAACTCTTGTGGAATGAAAATTGGCCACTTGGTATTTAATAAACAGGGATCTACTTATCATATAAAAAGTGGGAGACTGCTGATTTCAGAGCAGTAGTGAGTGTTTTCATTTATACTCAAAAGATAAGTTGCCCAAGATTTGGAATTAGTTTTTTTTTTAATACAGTTTTTAGCTAGGCTGTGAAATGCATTATTAAAATGTTCTTCAGTATTTCTTTTCTGGAGCCCCTTCGGATGAACAAAAGCAAATGTTTAACTTTGTCTGTTTTTACAAATGACTTTGATCATTTCACTGTTTCTGCAGTTTTCCAGTGAGCTAACTTTGTATCGGTTAAATTTCTTTCTAATTACAGACATTCTTTTCAAAGAAGCATGCATGATAAGAGCATCTTTTGTCTGTTGATCACGTGGTGAATTGGAGAGGGACGGGGGCACTCTTGAAAAAATGCATTTTGGGGCCAGGTAGATTTTTTTATTGTCATTTATTATAAAAACCTATCAGCCCTTGGCAGATCTCTCCCCTGCTCTGTCAAGCGTGAAGCATGTTGAAGTTGCGCACAGGACAGCAGTGTCAGGCAGGTAGAAGAGCTGCTTGGCCACTTCCACTCTAGCAAATCCACAAAGAATTAAATGTGATCAGAAGCAGGCTGGAGCTGGTTAAATACTGAACATAGAGACCATGCTCAGACATGTTTATTTTTCAGTTCTGTCCCCGTTTTACACACCAGAATTCGCAAGCAGCGCAGAGCGACCTGTTCTGTTCTTAAATATGATGTCACTAAGCCCAACTGGAATAAATGTGTTTTGCTCCCAGGCTCTGGGGAGAAACCAATGAATGGAAAATTAAAATCTAGTGACTGGCTGAGGAGCGGGCCATCTTTACTCATTCCAGACAAGTAGAGTTACTGCATTTTCTCAGTAAATCTTAATTGTTTGATCCTTGTTATGTGCCTCTTGCTGTGTCATCTGATGAATGCCGTGAATTAAATATAGTACATTCATTTAAACGATCCACAAACAATCTTTCCTCCCTATCTCATCCCAGCCAGCTTTAAAAATAAGTGCTATGTGCTTTTATTTACCACATCCTGCACTGCATGACACTTCCAAGGGTGGAACCAAGGAGAGCACAGAACAGTGCCGTTCTGTGACTGAAAATTAGATTACAGATTAGAGAGCCCAGAGGGACCACTATGACCAGATAAAACAGTCCCCTGCAGGCCATAAGACTGTTTTAATTGGTGCCTATCTAGAAAGAAACATCTAATCTTGGCATAAACACTTTCAGTGATGGATGATCCAAACGATGCTTGGTATGTTTTAGTGGGGTTTGCTCTGGCTTGTGATTTTTCAGATTTGGGAAGAGCAAAAGGTCTTCCATTCCTTTCCTTTGGTTGATTTATTTCTCTCTTTATGTTATGCGTTGAAATGAGTCTAGATATAGCTAGCCATTAGATCTTACTAGACTTGTGTCTGCCAAAGTGAAGAGTCCTCTGTCAAACATTTATTTCCCATACTTATGCAATCCCAGTGGGATTAAGTTATTCCATGGCCTTTTCTGTGTGGGCTGGATAGAGCACAGTCCACGAGCTTTTAATTAGCAGACATGGTTTTCAATCCTGTGTCTTGCAATATATTCCTAAACAGGGCTCCTGGTCTGTGCTAGCATTGTATTTCTTTCACTGAATAAACCTGAATGTCAAGGCATACTTTTATGACTGGTCTTCTTGTCACAAAATATATGGTGTCCTACATGCTCCTGAGATTTTTTTGGGGAGACCACATACAAAAGGAAGTTGGCAGTGAGGACACTTGCTGATGCCCAGGTAGCATTTGGAGAAATTGAGGGGAGGCTGTGCCTGTGTTGTACCTGGGAAAAAAAAAAATCAAAACTTCCTTAAAAAATGTGTCCAGGGATGCCATCTATTCAGACAACCTTTGGCATCCTCCTCAGAACAGCCTGCTCACACAGCTAACAGCATTGCTTAAACCTGGAGGCAAAAGCCCCTTTCTCTGTGTCCTCCCCAGCAGATTTGCAGCAGCTTTGAGGATGTGGCCAGAATCCCTGGTGTGGTGATGCAGCTATCTTCCCACAGCTTCCCCAGGGACAGACAAGTTCTTTTGCAATTAACATAATTGACTGGGAAAGAATCCTGTTTGCCTCGGGACAAGGAACTGTGGGATTAAACCTAGACACATGGTACACATGCTGCAGTGAAGGCTGCAGTGAGGCGGGAGGCGCTGTGCTCTGGGAACATTCCCGCTCGGGATGAGCCTTCTGAGTGTGTATTACCTGCGGGCTCGGAATTTCTTTGACAGAGGGATACCAAGGTTATTTTTGCATTTATTAGACTCTGTCCTTCTTCATTTCATTGGTATATCACTAATTTCTGCCATAAAGCATCAGTCTTATGAAGGCCTTCAGTTTTCTCATGAGCAAGTGATTCTCTGATTCACTTTCGGTAAACTTGGGTGCTGAAGCTTTTGTCATATTTTCCTGTGACTTCAGCGATGACAGGATCTCACTCTTTATGAAAATTGAGTAAGACAGAAACATTGTTGACATTGGAGCATAATTCTTTGCGATGTATGCAGCAGATTTGAGCCAAAGTTGAATTAAATCTCAGACCTGGAAGTCTGGTTTAAAGGTCCTTTTTAATTTTCCAGACAGCAGCAGTTCCTCAGTCTGTTGTCAGAGATGTCTGCACCTTTGCGGTTTCAAACTGCTGCTGGTGACATTAGCTGCTGTTTCATCTCTCTCATTCCTGTCAAGCGCTCCATGGGCTGTGCAAGCAGGCTACAGGAGTGATCTCACTCCGATGACTTTATCGACAGTGCCATGTGAAACGGTGGGCTGAAATAAAAGCACTTACTGCAGAGGTCAGCAAGTGCCTGATGTTCTTTGCAGAATCCATTTGTTGTCTAAGCAGCTCTACTGTTGTGCCGCCTACTTTAATTAAGGGTCTGACAGTATTTCCATAATAAACCATATTTTAAAAGGGTTTATTACTCAGTTGCGGCAGGCTGGGACTTGGACTAGAAAAGCTTCAACTTTAAAAGTGTTTTCTTAACTTAAAAAGCTATCTTTTTAAAGTATGGCTGCAAAGAAATATTTCCTCAATTGTACAGGTAAAATCTATTTATAAAAATAAGAGTTTTCAGTCTTATAAACGTGCATACTTACACGACTCGTAGTGACTGTGTCGACTGTGGTATTTTTAACCATGGCAATAACCATATTTCAAAAAACACGCGGATGTGGTACTTCAGGACATGGTTTAGTGGTCATGATAGTATTGGATTTATGGCTGGACTTGATGGATCTTAGAGAACTTTTCCAACCTTTATAACTCTATCATTCTATGAAATATCTATTATGATCATTCTATAATTTGATGTAATTTAAATACAAAAATATCTTTTGTTGTTTGTGCAATAGTGTGAAAAGCCTCATTTAGGACCGGGACCTTATGTGCTGGGTTGATTTCCAACACCAGAAAAGAGAGTTCCTGCATTTCTAATACCTTTCCCATAAACTGCAACAGAACAAGGGTAGGGAGGGGAAGGTGTTAATGCCAAGCAAATGAGCACAGAGGGAAATTGCAACTTTTACATGTTTAGGATACTCTGGCTCTGCTTTGGTTTTAGCCAAAGGCCTAAGTAAGAAACTTAGAATGATGCGTTTTAATGAGGCATATGTATTATTTATGAGCTAACAGAGTAGACCATCTGTTAAAGTCCAGGACATGATTTTTGGAAAGAATTGCTTCTGGATAACTGGATAACTGGACAGGTTGTCTTTGTTTTGTTGTGTGTGGTTTTTTGTTGGTTGTTTGTTTGTTTGTTTGTTTGTTTGTTTGTTTGTTTTTCTCCTTCTGAATTCTGCTTGGTCAAGTGAGAAAATAGTTTCCTGCAGAAGGGATTGAGTTGTAACTGATTTTTCCCTTCGGTAACTGGTTGTTCAGAGATTCCTGTAGGATGAGAACTGGTGCCAGGTTTTCAGCAGAATGCTCTGAAATATGAGTAGGTTTTTCTGGGGTTTTTATTCTCTGTAAAAAAGTTTCCTGTTTTGGATTGTCTGCTTAAGTTGAAAAGCAATGCTGTTATTTACTATTAATGTGATAACATTTAGCTGCTTATTCTGGATTATATTTAAACATACATGAGTTGATCCAAGGAGGAGACATAATACTGTGAAGCCTGGACCATTCACACAGTGGGTTTCTGTTGCCTTTGTGAAAGTCCACGTTCCACAGAATGAAGGGATTTGTCAAAAATAAATCATTTCCAATCCTAGTGATTGAGACTGAACCTTCTGAACAGTAGCCTGAAGACGTAGTGGGAGTTTATACAGCTTCAAGTGTGTTAATTGAAGACCTTTGGTATCTTTGTTCCGTACTAGATATGAATTAACAGTGAAGCAACACATAATAAAAGGGCAGAGTTAAAGGTTGCCCAGGAGATGATTGGGATCATCTTTTCCAGTGGAGTGGTGCTTATTGCCACGGTAACTTTGCAACCTAGATGTTTTTTCAGTGAGCAGTTCAGCCCAGATAGACTTCCCATGGACATCGATGGGGTTTTTGCTATGAGTCAAGATATTTGATCTCAAATTTGTAGTGCTTGATCAAGAGCTTGGTCTTTTTAAAAATGTAATTCTACTCCACAGAAGACTTTTTAACCTGCTAACATAATTCCACTATTGTTCTTTATATTTTTTTTTTCTGTGATAACTTTTTTATGGGGGCAGTGGGCTGCATGACTTTTCTCTGGCAGTTTTTTGCAGAGAGTATTGATTACATCATACAGCTATTCAGAAATAGAAATACTGGTTTTGCAGCTATCATGATATTATTTTTCATGTGGTTACAGCAGTATCAGTTCTATTCTGCAGCATATGGTGGGTTTGGTTTTGGTTTGGTTTTTAAATCCAGAGTTAGAGAGTCACCTTACATTCTGAGCCTCTTTGACCATAGCTGAAAAAATAATTTTATACTTTGCATTAAAATTATTTTTTTTTGTTTTGCTTGGTATAGCCGGAGAAGTTTTAACAATCTTTTTAAAAATCAGTAACTGAGAAGGCACACAGGCAGAGCCCTACACTTAGTTACTTTAAAGGCCTGACCCAGGAGCTGGAGATGCTGAAGTCTGAGGGTGCGTTGATGCGTTGGATAAAGGTGCCCGCGGCAGAGGCAGCTGCCTGGCGAACCCTTGTACGTGACCCTTCGTGCCCAAGAGCTGGAGGGGGTTTGTTCGGGGGTGTGCTTTGGCTGACGTTCAGCAGATGGCAGTGCCACCAGTGCTCTGAGCGCTGCGGGAGGGATGCGTCCTGCACCCTGCTTCCCGGCTGCTTGTGGGCTCCAGGCTTTTCCCTAGCCGCTTGTCCAGGTTGTGAGTGGTGAGGCGGCAGGGCTGTGTGAGTCAGTCCTGGGGAGGAGGAGAGGCGCACGCCGCGGGGGACGTGGCTGCGGTAATGCCAGAGGGCCACGCTGGAGTAAGTGACAGTGCCACCACAGGCTGAGGCCAATTGCTGGTCATCTCCCCTCTTTAGAGCCTAAGACTTGTTCCTGGCATGTTTTCTTACCAAGCAGGAAAGCTGGAGTACCTCTGAGTGTTCTGTTTTCTGTTGTTCTTTTTATCTATCTATCTGTCTGTCTGTCTGTCTGTCTGTCTGAGCCAGCAGTGAAAAGTATTTTCTCCCCTCTTCCCCCCCCGTGCCCCCTTCTTATGAAGGCTCGGGGACAAGTGGCTGGATAGCTGCCTGGCAGAAAGGGACCTGCAGGTAGTGATTGACAGCTGGCTAAATATGAGCCAGCAGTGTGTCCAGGTGGCCAGGAAGGCATCCTGGCTTGGATCAGCACTAGTGGTCCAGCAGGACAAGGGCAGGGATCATGCCCCTGCACTCAGCACTGGGGAGGCCACACCTTGAATCCTGGGTTCAGTTTTGGGCACCTCAGTACAAGAAAGACATCTAGACACTGGAGTGGATCCAGAGAAGGGTAACAAAGCTGGTGAAGAGTCTAGAGCACAGGTCTTGTCAGGAGAGGCTGAGGGACCTGGGATTGCTGAGTCTGGAGAAAAGGAGGCTCAGGGGAGATCTTATCACCCTCTACAAGTCCATGAAAGGAAGTTGGAGTGAGGTGGGTGCCAGCTTCTTTTCACAAGTAACAAGTGTTAGGACAAGAAGAAGTGGCCTCAAGTTGCACCAGGAGAGGTTTAGGTTGGATATTAGGAAAAAATTCTTCCCTGAAAGGGTTGTCAATCCCTGGACCAGATTGCCCAGGTCAGTGGAGGAGTCCCCATCCCTGGACGTGTATAAAAGTCATGTAGATTTTGTGCTTAGGGACATGGTCTAGCAGTGGACTTGATAGAGTTAGGTTAATGGTTGGACTCGATGCTCTTAAAGGTCTTTTCCAACCTAAACATTTCTATAGTTCTATGAAGTTTCTATAAAACTTAACATTTCTTTTTAACCAAAGCTCCACTGTCATAACAGGAAATTTCCTTGGCCTGCCCATTCCTTAAGAATTATTCACGAATGCCAGTTACTATCTTCAAATAAGAGGCTGTTTTATAGCTGTTCTTGACAACTGTTTTGTTAAATAATAGCAACTATTGTATCTGTGTGGCCTTGTGTCTAGTCAGTAATTGAGTACTGTGTTTCCTCTGGCATACAGTAGGAAAAAACAGAATCAGAGAGGCATATAACAGAGTATCACTTTTCTATCTTAGATACAAGGTCTCTTGTATGTGGGGAAGTCATGTTTCACTCTTGATTTACATGAGTCATATGGATTGGTGTAGTAGGGTGAGAGAGAGGGAGCATCACCCACTTCATCGAAGCTCCGTCTAAGGGGCAGTTAAAAAGGCCAGTGCAGCAAACTCCCCTGTGCTCCTCATTCGAGTTCTGTCCCGTACCAGAGCAGTCTGTATGCTCCCAGCTCATGAATCAACCAAGCCTTCGGAAAGAAAGCCAAATGTTGAATGCTTGCCTGCCCATAATTCACTCCCTGCTTTGATGAGGAGTGGGTTATGCCTAGGTGAGTAGCATGACCTTGTCCCAGACTCATTGAAGTCTGTGGATTGATACCAGAGGATGTAGTTTGCACAAGTCTCACAAATTGCTTTGAGTTTGAAAGGCCCGATCGAGTAAATCTGTTGATCAGTGTCTAGTCACTGGTATGTCACAGGCCATCACCTCTCATCCAGACACTTTCTGTATTAAGCCAAATAACCTAGATGGCAATAAAGCATACTTAGATTTCCCTCTGACACTTGAACAGAGAAGAATTCATTCTGGGTTTGCAGAAGCCATCAAAGGTGAAGCACCTGTTAGTTAACCAGCTGAGCTTTTGAAAACTTTTCTTTCCAGTTTTTGGCGCTTGGAGTGTTTTTCTGGTGCCAGCTGCCTCCTTGTGTTTTCTGGATCTCCCAGTTTTGGGAATTCTCTGTCTAGAGAAGTGCTGAGCTTCTTCAGTTTTGGGCATCTCAATGCAAGAAGGATATTGAGGTACTGGAGTGGGTCAAGAGAAGGGCTAGTGAAGAGTCTAGAGCACAAGTTTTGTGAGGAGCAGCTGAGGGGCCTTGGGTTGTTGAGCCTGGAGAAAAGGAGGCTCAAGGAAGACCACCTTGCACTCTTTCAATCCTGAAAGGACATGTAGCCAGGTGGGGGTTAGTCTCTTCTCCCAAGGAACAACCCATAGGACAAAAGGCAGTGGCCTCAAGTTGCACCAGGGGAGGTTTAGGTTGGATATTAGGAACAATTTCTTCCCTGAAAGGGTTGTCAAACCTAGGAGCAGACTGCCCAGGGAAGTGGTGGAGCCCCCATCCCTGTACATGTTTAAAAGACCCACCATCTACTGGTGGGTCTGAATGATTATTCAGATGTATTTGTTTATTGCCTAAGCTTTTCAGTTTTTCTAAGAATGCAGAATGAACTCAAAACTTGTTTGGGACTTGTAGTGGTGTTGTACATTCAATTACAGAATAAAATAACTTTTTAAGGTATTTTATGATAGAGAGATCTGTTCTGGTATGGTTCCACAGTTCAGAAAAGTAAATCACAACTCACATATATCATATTTGGGAGAAGAAAAGCAGTTCCCTAGATCTCTTTTTTCAATAGTCATAATGGAAATCTTTAAAGAGTTTTTTAAGTTCTGACAATGTCTCCTAGAACGTCAGGTATTCCCGAGTGAAGGATGGGTGGGTGGGTGGAAGTTTCAACTTATGTATGTCTTTTGCTGACCACATATCCCAATAGGAGGGATATTATTAACAGGCAACACGCCAGTCAGATCCCTCTCTGTGGTTTTAAATCACATTTGAGGGATCTGAGGTGGCCAACCACTGGAGGAATGAAAAGGTTGATGTTTTCATTTACAGTGCAAGACACAGTGGAGACAGGAGCAAATCGACCAAGGACCCAGGCAACCAATACAATTCCAATTGTGTGGCCATGGCCGTAGAATGATGCCATTATTATAGATACTTTCCTTCCTCTGCCTGCAGCCATATTGATGTCGCACCACCACTGGAGACTGCCAGTAACCAAAAATCCTACACAACCTATTCACTACATAAACTGCCCCAAACTCACTGGGGTCAGAGCCAGCTTTTATGCTGTTAACTTGGAGGCAGGTCACCTGATGTTAATGCTGAAGGTGGGGGCACCTGGTGGTGATCTTCTGATTGGTTCCCACCCGAGGCTGGCCAGACCCTGGGTGAAAACCAGTCAGGAGGGTCTTTCTTGCTCGGTTGCGGACATCATCCATGTGTCAACCCTGATTCAGGGCTGGGGGTTTAACCCCCAGCAGTTCAATACGGTAACTAAATACTATGTTATAGAGAGTAATCTTTCAAAAAATATAAAAGTCTTTTAAAAAACCTAAAGTGGTAACTGTCTTAGCTTCAGTGAAGTGTTGGTAACCACATACTGCAGGTCCATCAGTAAGCAGAGACAATTTGTAAAGACAGTCATCAGTTTTAACCCTGACCTGTAAATATATGACAGCTCTCCAGTAATCTCTGGCTGATAGGAGACATCCAGTATAAAGCCCCATGCGAGCTCTGAAATGTGGAGCAAAACACACAGCAGCTGTCTGCAGAACATACCTGGGGAAGCATGGGAATCCTCAACAGATACGCTGGGGGCAGCAGGGGCTGCTGTGGTACACTGAGAGCATGGTATCTGGTCTTCTGCAGTTGCAGACAAGCCTGCTCTAAGTGTTGAGTCCAGTGTGGTGAACTGAACTTGCCTGAGTTATGTGAGACATTTTGAAAGAAAAGGCTGTGGGTTTTTAGACTAAGTTACTGCAAAAGCAAAATAAATTCCAATAATCTTTTTTTTCATAAGGAACCGGTGACATCCGTGAGCCTCACTTAAATGTCTCCATTTGGATGGTCTGCTGTGAGTAACCATCTCAGCAGTGTCCAACAAACTAGATTTATTCCACCAGCACATCTTTTGTGTCCCTTATTTCGACATGAAGTATTTGTTTAAATTTTAGAATGGAAACATGGGGAACTAAAGAGCCTGTCTATTTATGTAGCTAAGGTCCGGACCTGAAGAAAGCGCCACTGAGTGACATGTGCTGCAAAACACTGGACAGTTCAAGGAGAAAATAGCAAAATGATTTTAGCATAAGTAGTATCTCCAAAACCCACAGTACCCGTAGTGAAGGTACCAGAGTATGGTGAAGGCTTTCAGACATTTAGCAGCAGTCCATGCAACTTTAATTCTTAAACCACATAATCAAAACTAAAATACCCTGCCAGTTCAGTAAAAGGATTAATCCCATTGTCTCCTCTAAATTTAGGGAGACAGAACATCTGCCATGGAAATGCACAAAACTGTCTGTTAATCTTGGTTGTGAGCCTTCATTCTGGTGTGCGTTTTCTTAACTTCAGTTCTATGTTTTCCTCATTTCGTTCACGTTTCTCTTGAGTCATCCTTCTCTTCCTTTCCAAAAAGTGATTTTTCCTTAAACTTTTTTTGTTTATAAAGCTGCTACCTCTGCTGTGATTTCTGTTGTCTGTTCCTCCTGCCCTGCTGTATTTCATGTTGTCTTTCTTCTGTATGTACCTTGATTCTCATCTGCCCTTGCATTTCTTTATTCAGTCCTGGTTTCTTCTCTTTTCTCTCCTTCCTATCCCTTTCTACCCACTGCATCAGATTCTTCCATTTGCAGTACTGGCATGGATTGGAAATTATGTTTTCCCCTCTCCCCTGCCCTTTCAGTTACTGAAATATGCATATGAGAGTTCAAATACACTTCCAAAAATAGTAAAAGGGTAGAACTGTTTGTTTCAGCTTTTCAGTCTTTGCTTTATTAGAACTTCTGGGAGGAAAGCCCCATGAAGTCTGTAACTAATTCAGCTGCATGGAAAAAAATAAAAGCAAGATAAAAAACAGAGAGAAATATAGCTACAACCTATTTCATTAAAAAACAAAAACAAAAACAAACCCACAATCTCATATGTACTCAACCTATGGACAGTGTCAGTATAGCATGTATAATTCTAAGTGACATTTTATATCCTGGCTTTTTTTGCTGATGTGAAGGGGATTATTGTGTATTTCACAGTTCTGGTGGTTTATATTAAAGCTAACATAACTTGGTGTGAGATTAAAAGAAAATGGTTTATCTGGGGCATTTTTACAGAAGATGAGTCATGTAAATTCTAAAAGATGTGTGGATGAGGGTTTCTTCCTGCAGGAAACATCTGTCCAGGCAGGTAGTTGTGAAGTCCTGTCAAATCCCATTGTCCAACAGACTTTTCTTCCCCAGCAAGTGGATTTGTTTATTTTTCAAGACTGCTTAGGTGTTCTTCAAATAAAAATAAATGGATTTTTTATTTTTTTCGCTTTGCATGCAAAATTGTGAATATTAAACTCTTAAGTTCTATCCAAATTCGGGTCTATAGATGTTTGTGACATGACTGTAAAGATCATCAACCCTGTGATGCTCCAGTGTTATGTAGTTTTATCTCAAGATATGGACTTCTGAAACTGCATGTCCCAGATACTGTTGAACTAATTCTTACAGTACAGACAGCTTCTAAAAATAAACTTTCCCATTAGGTGTTGTGTTTTATTATAAATCTGCTCTTCAGAAAAGATGTATTTTCCTCTTGAAAGATTAAAGTTAGTGGTTTTATTTCCTTCCCATCAACCTCCTAAATACCGTTAAGGCGGACAGGTGCATTAGCTGGCTGCTTGTAAAAAGTATTTGGGGTGAATTAAAGGCTTCATAAACATTGTCTGAGGCTGGGAGCAGAAGGCTGATAATCAGAGAGCTACTAGCATGAGGTAGTGTAGGCTCTGGTGTGGATACACCTGCAGGTTAGTGGTGGATTGCATTTAGCAAGTACTTGTTTTCCCTGGTAATGAGGTGAGAAACAAGAGTCCTTGTCCTGTGTCATCTCTCTGAATGTCTCTCACTTTCTACCTTGTATCCTCTTCTCTTGAAGAGTCTTCCTGCTGCTCATCTTGTAGGTAAGTGAGCTGACAAACCAAGAACAGTTCCCTCAGTCTTGTCTTAATAGAATGAGCCCATCTTCTGGAATAATTTGTAGGCCTTTGAAAGCAATGACTTCAAAGCCTCATTGGGGGTTTAAATTATGTTTAAATGTATTCAGTGTTTAAGGTTGCGATGAGAAGATTTCTCCTAACAGTAGAAAACCCCATACTTTCTTCAAATACTATTTAGTCCTTTTTTTCTGCAAATATTTGTGTGTAATTCATCATGAATTTTCTAGCACCTCAGTACTGACATGTCTCTGATCCAGTGCCATTGCTTCACTTCTCACTGGTAGCTTTCTGATCATGATCCTTTTGCCTTTTAATTAGTGGACACTTTCCTCAGCATATGGTGACGTGAACAGTAGGATTTGATATTTCTTGGGTTTTCAGTTCACCAATCCAAGGGAGAGGACAGAACTTTATAAAATGGGGAAAACAATCTCCTTGTAGCAACTCTGCGTCTCCTGTGTGGTTTTGGGACTCATCATACTAAAAGAGACTCATAATACTAAAAGAGACTTCAGAATCCCTTTTCACTGTGGGATTTGATATTTTCACTTTGGTATGATGGAAGCAGAACAGGTTAGGCAGCTGATTGCTATCCTGCCCATAACTGAATCATTCTTCACAGATTAAAAAAAAAAATACTAAATGATATTCGTGTCTGTGTTTGACTGTACCAGCATGGCTTACCTCTCTTGGAGAAGTCAGTTGTCCAACTTACTCCGAGGTACTGCAATGTCATAAATCGTTTACATACAGCACACTTCATGTTTCTGCAGTGCTGTGACCACGTGAGGTCAGTGTGGCTGGAGATGTGCCAGGCCGTGTCAGGAGGGTAGTAGTGGGAGAACACCATTCTCACTCAGTCCAACACTCTCCTTTCCAAGAGATGTGTCAGTATGCAGTGAAGTCCTTGTCAATAAGTCCAGGTGTACTACAGTAGAAGAGAGTGGAAATTAGCAGAGCTGTTAGATGACCCATCAGAGGATGATCAAACATACAGGCAACTTCAGGCCAAACTAATGAGCTGAAGAGAAGCAGCTTGGAAGCATTTAAGCTAAATTATGTGGCAGTTAGATAATTAATGGTCATTAATATTATTAAAAAAGGGAGACTGTTTATGATGAGAAAACAAAACTTACGGTAGATTAGATGTTGAAAAATTTGCTACAGATGTGTAAGGTTGTTTAGTTCTCCAGTAACCATTTTTCTTAAATACTTTAAGCAACAGACAGATCCTCCAGTATTTAGCACAATCTTTCCTTACCAGTGCAAAACATAAGGATGATCTAGCTGTACAGGCAGAGGGAATGGCAGCAAACCACTTCTTGGCTGCATCTTCTACTTCGGTTCTACTACATCTACTGTTTAGGAAGGAATTTGATTGGTTAATTCTCACAACATTATGAGAAAGATGATTAGAATTACTTCTGGTTTAGCATTAGAAAACCAATGTATAGGAAGATTACATGACTTGCCTGAGGCCATTTTCAGGTCAGTGTCAAAGGTGAGAAGGTAGACCAGAACTGACCACTTGGGCTCCTGTTCAGATTTCAGTAGGCTGAGCTCCTCCTATCTGTACATTCCTTACCTGGAAAACACATGGAAATAAAAGTTATTACTAAATTTGCAGTACCAAAGTAACAGCCAGCTAGTGGTGGGCTGGGATGCGCTTAGAGGTGGTGTTGGGTCTTCCTTGTCATAGGAAGCCAGGTAGGTGTTAGCAAAATTAGTGGGTTGGGAGAGGCTTTTCTTTCTCTAGTGTCTTTCTCTTGACTGTGTGCTTGTGTAGTTGGCCTGCTCAAGTAAGATGCAAGTTGATTGGAGCATGTTCTCTATGTATTCTTCCACTCATTTCCAAAATTTGCATCAGCACGATGCTTCCAGCACTGCCTCCTCTCACCATGATCCACCAGCTCTATTCAGATACTGATTGAAGTGCATACAGGTGCCAGTTCACATAACCTGTCCTGTCTCTCTTTGCAAGGGGCAGTGGTTTCTTCTGTCCTGTTTTTATTTGCGATCAGAAGTGTAAATACATGAAGGGATTGAGAAAATCTTAATATACCCGATGCAGAGATCTGATCTGACCAACTTCAGTGAGAGCTTGGGATCCGATGGAAATATAAGCTCCTCTCTCCCTAGGGCTGTGAAAGAAAACAAAATGTTAAGTGTGAATTAAATAAATAGAGAACAGAAGAGGGGAATATCATGATGCTGTTAGGTACAGCCTTGGTGTGCCTGCAGCTTCAATATTGTGTCCAGCTGCGTTTTCATCATTCAAAAAGATTCAGAGGTGCCCACAGGGTTGGATGGCCAGGGACATGATGTGGCTTCTCGGCAGGGAATGACTAAATAGCCTGGGATTCTTCACCCTGGAAGAGACAGCTGCACTGTATTAGCAGTCTCTGGAAGGATAAACCTCTCTTCTAGAACAAGAACTGGAGAGCCCAATAAAGCTGTTTGGACTGATTAAGAGGATGAAAGGAGGAGAGGTCCAAACAGAGGTAATACTGAACCTGACTAACGGTCTGGCCTGAATGGGGGAAAAATTCCCCTAAAAATCACCCCGAGGGGGTTCTTGTAAAAACTGAATGCAATTCTTGCATCTTTTTTATTCTTTCCTTTTGCGTCCTCCTGGTAATGAGCTAGGCATGCACATCGACTTTAAAAAGAGAGGAAAGTATGTTAATTTCTTCTTTCTTAAGTGGAAATTTCCAGTGGCCAGCTGAATCCTCCCTCAATAATTAATGCCTGAAAGCATTTTCTCTTAGTACTCACTTAAATTAAAATAACTGTGTTGTCTATTATTGTAAAACTGTGTTTTGATTCTGTGAGTCTGCGTTACCGCTGTCTGGTGTTGTGTTACAGGTATTGACTCAGGGTCAGCAGCAGGGAAGTGTTGGCAAGGAGTCAGCCTGTACTGGGACCTTGTGGATGAGCCTCCAGTTGTCACACCTCAGCTTTGCATGCCATTAGGGTCTTCCACCTTGGTCAGTGGGGAGCTGCAGCCCAGAAGTAGAAACCTCAGGCAGATCTAATTCCATTTATGTGTTATTCTGTCCAAATCAAAACACAGTAAGCCAACATCTTTCTTCATTGCCTTGAGAAGCTTTCAACGCTATTTTGGCAACTGGTGGTGTACTTAAAGAAAATAAATCCTCTCAACTTTATTATTCAGCTCAATGCTGTGTACAGTAGGTGCATAAGTTATTTGCTAAATGTTTTATGATGAAGATTATGTAAGTAATGAGCTTTTACATTTTGGCACCAGAGAGTACCAGCCCTGCGTGTAGTACTTTGTAACTCAGTGTAGAAAGGAAGCTCTTCTAAGTCCTCTGTAATGACATGGCACAGCAGGAAGATGAATCTGGATTAATTTGCAGATTAATCTAGAGGAAAAGTGACAATGAACTTTATTAATTTTTTAGCTAAACTTTTCCCAGTCTCTTAGCTCAAAGATGAGATCTTAAATATCTACCGAGGTTTCTGAATAAAATCAGATTTTCTCAAAAACGTCTTCAGCTTCTGTTGACTTCAGTGCCAGTCACAGGAACCAGGGGGCTTTTTGAGAATAACACAATAAATGTTGCTCTGCCTATATTATGGAAAGTGTATTTGCAGTAGTGCTAGTGAGAGCTATATGATGGCATGTCAGATATATATATTCTGTATTATTACCTATAAATGATTACAAAGGAGGAACATTATTGACATAACTTCTTGGGGTTCTTTGTAAGTGACTTTAATTTCCTAGCATGTCGAAAATCTCCTGGAGAATCCTTGGTATTCCAAGGAGTTGTGGGTAAATTCCTTGCTGGAAGGAGTCAGTCTCTTCTGGTGGCTCCACAGAGGTATTTAGCTCTGCTCCCTCCCAGGCAAAATTGGAAGAAATTTCCCAGCTAAAATTTGGGCATTTTGAACCATTACAAGACTGGTTTCTTTCCCT
>NW_008581990.1:51258-59154 GCF_000691845.1 Merops nubicus
TAACTGTAGGAAGAGTTGGGGTTGTGAAAAATCCATTAGTTTTACTTGCTTATAAATGTCATATCCTGTTCTTCCCAGGGTGGAAGCAGAAGTTCATATTTTAAACTATGTTGTCATTAACTTTGAATCAAAACCATACATAAATAAACCCTAGTGAGCAGCATTTCTGTGGTGTGTTGTGTGGGGGCATCATGTATGCTGCAGGTTCATGAGACAAAAATGCTGTGAGCTGTCGTTGTACACATCTTCACTGGCATTTTGAGGAAATTACTAGATTTTTGGTTAAGAGTCGGATTCTGCATTCACAACCCAGTCATCCAAACAGTAAGTCTGAAAAATTCCTTTCCCTGTTAATACAAATACAAAAATTGTGACTCTTAATATCAACATATGCAGATTGGGCACTGAGCATCCAGGCTGAAGAGAACAGCATGGAGCTCCTCAGTTGTGTATAATATAGAATAGAGGTAAAGAATAAGCTACAGAATTGGAGGGAAAAAAGGGTAGAGCTTTGTTAAATTTAAAAGTTGCATTATATATTAAAAGTAACAAAATATTACTGCTTTGGATCAGGCTTTTTTTTTTTTTTTTTGGTAAAAAGCAAGATGTGATTATAAAAGTAGGTGTAACAGGGATCAATTTAAAGGGAGAAGAAACAAAGACAGCTTTGCAGTGTGCTCGTATACCAGACTTCTACAATAGAAACACAGGATCTCTGCTAGTTTGGGCTGGAGGAAGCAGGCACTGGGCTTGGCCAGGGCAGACGCACCCAAATGCATCAGCTCCCAGAGCAGTGCTGCCCTTTCCATGCTGCAAGCAAATGGTAGCATGGCAGCAACAGCACAGTCCTGTGCTGGGCAGAGATCCCATGGAGCATCTCCCCTGGCTCCTCATCGCTCCTGTTTTCTCATCTGCCCTTCCTCCAGGAGGCAGGAGCTGGTGGTACTCTGCCCTTGTGTCAGCTTTGTCCCCCAGTCCTAGTCATGGTGCTGACTCCAAGACAACGTGCGGTGCTGGAGGAGCTGAATGTAAATGTTTCTTGTGAAAACAGATGGAGGTTTTAGTTTAATAGTGAGTGAGTTTCTTGTTGTCTTCTCAAGGGCAGCTGGTGGGCAGGTATTCAGGCTTACTTCTCAAAATCATACACTTCATAAAAAATTACTTTCACTGTAAGAAAGGTGTTTTCCCAACACCTTTCTTGTCCACTTAACTATCTACATTTTTAATTGTACCTTTCCTTCACATGCCACAAACTTTGGATAAAGACGCTTTATACTAAGCCAGGACTGCAGTGATTTGAAATATTTTTTTAAGTTGTTATTGATGTTGTGTACACACAGGAGTGAGCATTGCACTGGATCCAAACAGGAACATTTGAATAAAAGGTGAGCACAGTAAGAAGATGCAAAGTGTATTGCAACACATAACTGTGTTTAGTGATAGGGACGGTTGCGTCTAACTGTTACGCTGCCTTTTTTAAGAAAAAAAAATCTCAAACTGTTTGATAAGGAAGTTGAACTTAAAAACAAAGCCTTTCTCATAACCCTTGCTCCCTCCTACGCAAAGGCAGAAGCAGGAACAGGCTGCATCTTGAAATGGTCAGCGCGGTGGCAGAGGGCCAGTGTCATGGCACGGTGTCAGGGGTGATGACTGTGCAGAGGGGGACTGCCTGAAAAGTCTATCCTTTGTCACCATGCAGCTAGAGAGCTCTGGGCAGCAGCTTCTTACTCCAGAGAGCAGTAGGAAAGGTCTCCTCAAGCCTGCAGAGGAAGAAGAGGTTGCCATCGAAGGAGTTGTGTGAAGGTTAATGGTGATGCTGTCCTCAGTAACTCGTCTCCCAAACAGAGCTATGGTAGCACTAAATTGTATCTCCAGGTGCTTTGCCAAGCTGTCTATTCTGCTGGGCGGGCATCTTAGTAAAGTCTCTGAACTTGATACCTAGGCTAAGAATATCTTTGTTGCTGTTTAACCCCAGAGTTTCCTTTTTAACTTTTAAAATAGTGGTAATCATTAGCCACTTCAGTATCATGTCACTGACAACACCTGATTGACGCATTTAGATTTGCTGTCAGTGTATCACTATGTCACATGCTGCAATTAAATTCTTAAGCAAAGCAGTCTGTGGAAATAAGAAAACCTTTTGGGGGATAGCGTCAGTGGCAGGGTTGTTGAGGGCATAACTGGGCGAGAAGCGTATGGTCAGGGAAATACAGTATGGGAAAAAATGAAGAAGGTGGAGAGAAGCCTTCTCAGTCAAAGGCCAAGCTGAGTACTAGGGGATTGTGTGCCACCTTATCCATCTGCTGGAAAATAAGCAAAACCTACCAAGACCCTTCATAAATTTGTCAGGTTTTCTTTTTCTGGAAGGTGGGAGAGAGAACAAGAGGAAACGGGCTGGATGTTTTATTTCTCTTTGTGCCATCCCATGGCAGGTGGAACTGGGAGTTGGGGAGGACTGGATTCATTTCCCAAAGAGGAAGCTGAGGTCCTGAAAACTGTGGGGCAGCTGAGCAGTGACAAAAGATAGCTGGTTTCCTCCCAGGATGCAGGTCATCTTGCTGTCCAACTTTGATGCTGAGCCGTTCAAGAAAGGGAGTATTTTCTTTGCAAATATATCAAAGCAGGAGCTGATACCAAGGTACTGCATAAGCCATGGTTGTTGACAAAGCTTCAGCTGAAGCTTTTACTTGCTAAAACTCAAGCAGAGAGGAAAAGAGGGTAGATGCAGAAGCACCTTTTCCCTCCTGTAGTTCTTGTGGACCGATAAGGCAGGCTATTTGATCCCTTGTTACAAATCACAGTATCCTTCAGAGAATTTTAATTTTTCCTGATTTCTTACAGGCCCAGCAGGACTGCTGTGCTTAGCAGAAACCACTAGTCCCATCAGACAGACTTGTGCCAGACTGCTTGCTAGGAATGGCTTAAGAGAGTGCTGAAAGCAGACCCACAAGGAGCAGGAATTACACTGAATTGGAAGGATACTCTTGGCAAAGTCATAAAGCTCAAGCCAGGCGATTCCCACCAGAGCTAAAGCTGTCAGATTATTAGAAGAATAAGGAGTGCCTAGTAAAAGAAGTTAAGACTAAAACCAGTGGTCTTTTCCTAAAAGAAAAGCTAAAAGTCCAGCATCCTCATATTTTGCTGCTTTAATAACACTATCATTCCTTAAAAGTACTGCTGTGATCTTTTTTTTTCTGTTAGTGCTTCAGTGGCTGGTAACATCTAGATGTCTGTAGATTTATGGTTACCTTGGCCATACCTGGTAGGTGATTTTGAACATATTGAGTGATACTTCGTGTGATAAAACACAGGCTATGTCTGACTGTTGTCCTCTTTGGAGCTGATAGTTGTCGGGATGCATCATCCTTGGTGCCGCCCAGCAAGACTGGATGGTGAAACAAAGAGTGTTTTCCTTCTGATCTCTGGAAGGCTTTCAAGTCAAGCTCTCAATTTGTTTACCCAAGTTTGTCCACACATCCTTATGTGCGTGCAAGAGCTGGATACAAGCAACCCAGCTGAGCTCTGAAACCATGTAGTGACTCGATAGGGGGATCAGTATTCACAAGCTTTTAGAAGTACTGAATTAAGAATAGCAAAACTTTCCAAAACAAGTATTATTTTAAATGCATCTCATCTTGTAGCATCTACTTTTCCCTGCAGTTCTGAGGTGGTTCCTCCTTGTCCCCAGCAGCTGTGACCTACAGTGACAAGTATACTGGCGGTTGTGTGAAGTTACAGGTAACCTGTCTGCTCAGTTGCCAGAGTGACCTGAGTACTTTACCGACCCATTGTGTCTTCTGTCTCAATGGTCCCGGTCAGTTCTGGGCCATCAGAGCAGCTGGGTTCATTTTGTGCTTCCCTGGCCTCTGCGATGGTAGGCTGGGCTCAGCCCTGGACTCCTGAATGGCATGGTGCCCATGCTCCCAGCCTGCCAGCTGAAGCCTTGGCTCTCCTCTGTCTTGTTGGCCCTGATGGGATCTCTGGGTCCTCTCCTTCCCACAACACGAGTGAGGCAGCGAGGTGACATTAAAGTACTGGAACAGCAGATAAAAGGCCCTTACTATATTTATTAAGTGTTACAGATAAGTAATCCACTCTGCTGTCAGTGTCTAGAGAAACAGCAAATAAAGTATAAATGCCCCTTGCTTTGATGTGATGGAATCTCCAGAGGACATTTACTTCAGTGGCATTCACAGCGCAGCTGTAGCTGAGTTTTTCAGTGGAAAATATAAGATTTTCGTGTCTTTATGCATCACTTTAAAAATATCACTATGGCTGATTCTTGTATGCTGGACAACTCCGTGGTCTGAAAGCTGTTGGTTTTTTTTGTTTTTTTTTTTTTTTTCCCCAAAATGTTATTTAAACCATCTTAGCCATTTTTGTTGGAAGGGGAAAAATTAATAGTTATTTTGTGGTTTCATACACAACATTAAAACAACAGTCTGGTTTTCATTTAAGCCAATAAAAGTATGGAAATTCAAAATGAAGGCTTTCTTCATGTCCTTAGATCAACTTGTTGGCCTTGCTGAAACACATAATGGATGGAGCAGGGGAGAGACCTCTGTCTTACAACTTGTAGCATTGTTTTTGCACACAGTTCAGCTTTTTTGTTGCTGGATCTCAAACTTGACATCATTTATTGTCTGTCTTCTCAAGCTACAAAACTTACTTGGTTTTGTAAATTTGCAGCAGTTTAGAATCCACTGAACCACAGACATTCTTTAAAAAAAAACCCTAAGCAATAATTATGGAAATCGGTTAGCAAACATACATCAGTAATTGAATTAATACACTTTTAAATTTTGAGATATAAACTTGACTTTTTGGGGCAATGGGTTTCAGTCATTTCTGGTTTATGATGTGGTCAGAAGGAGAGCTGATGCACCGGCACAGCTGCAGCATGGGAAGTCCCAGGGCAGCGTCCCTTCCGTGTGTGAGCGGGGTGTCCCTGGGACAGGGCCTCGAGGGGTGGGGATCCCCATCCCCAGGGATGTCCCAGCTTGCCCAGATGTGGCCCCCAGCAACATCCTGCAGGTACCTCAAGCTCGACCCTGGCCATGAGTCCCATGCACTGGGGTGTGGGGTGGCTTGTGTCGCAGTGCTGCCCCTCCGTTTCCACCCTGCAGGTTTCCTTCCAGCTCTGGTGTACCCAAGGCCAGGGCAGAACTGAGTCTGGAGAAACTCCTCTATGGTTTCTGGGGTTCACTTCTTGACAGTGAGCAGCCTACCACTGTCCCCGCAAGGCCTGTGGGTGCTGGACAGTATCACTGGGTGTCCTTAACCTGTGTGCTAGTCCACCTCCCCAAGGCTTTGAAAAGCTACTTCTTCCTGAAGCTGTTCCTTCTCTCGCCTCTGTGAATGAGCTGCCCAAGCTGTTTGCAGTCCTTTGATCTGTTAACTTACAGCTCTGTCACTTCTGGCTGGTGCCCACACCCTGGAAGCTGTCTACTTTCCCTCTTCTCCCCTCTCCTGGGAGGGAGGTGGGTCAGCTGGGCTCATTGCCTTCTTTCATCTGCTCTCCCCGGCCACCCTTCATGTCTACGTGTATACTTAAAAACTGATAAAATTGTAACTTGATTACCACTCTGCTCTTCAGCATCCATCCTAAATAACCCCCAACATCTTCTGAAACTTTACAGCTTGTGAAGACAGGTCCATAAAGTGATGTTAGGTCCTAAACGAGGTACTTCAGAGCCAACTGGCCGGCTTGGCTTTGGCAACATGTTGTGAAGGTTGTAGCTGCTGGATCGCTCTGTGTAATAAACCTTTTGCCTGAGCAGATTTAAGCCCACCAGTCCCTTCCCCTGCAGCAGCCCATGTGTGCTGTGGAGCAGAAGCAGTGTATGGACTTAGGCAGTTCTTCTTGATCTGAGATGCGTTCCACAGCACAGTGGTTTCTGCATGCTGAGCTTTGCTGGGGGAATTCACTTTGCAGGCTGGAGGAGGTCTTGTTTGTTTTTTTTTTTTTTCCCCAAGAGCAAACGAGTTGCCAAAGTAACCTGCACAAAGAGTAGTGTTTTAGTTGAGATGTTACAGCTTCATATTTATTTGCTTGTTTATAGGCCTTTTATATTCTTTCAAAGCCCAACAGGAATCCATAATGCATTGTGAATATTTATCATAGCTGTATGGGGGCCTGGTGATGATGGACATCTCAAAATCCAGCTGTGGAGAGGCCTTACCTGAAAGGGAACAGGGGGGTTTCTGGACAAGGTGTGTCCCCTCCACCGTGCGGCCTGTGTTTAGCAGCAGCTCTCTTCCCTGTCTGGACTCTTGTGGTCTGCCAGGAGGAACTGGGGCAAGCACTGCTGAAATCACTAACATTGGTGTTCTGACTTGGCAGTGAAGAGCCCCTGAGATGGTCCCTGGATGCTGGCACCATGTGCCTGCACTGTTGAATTCACAGCTTGAGTGAATTTTCCTGTTTTCTTCTCCCCAGCTTTCATGGGTCAATCAGTGTTTCTTTCTGCCCCTCACATTTCTCTGTTCCCCAGCATATTTGTGTTAATATTTGTGAGGGTTTTTCTTGGGGGCATTTCAAGCTTTATTTCTGATGGAATTTGAGATGGAATCTGACTTGTGATCCTGTGGTGTGCTGGTGATTAGGTAAGGATGATGTGGGTGTGGAGGCTGTGGTGGGGTGGGCAGGACCAGCCAGGAGCCTCAGATAGGAGAGCATTCTGTACATGAGGTCACTGTTTCAGGCGAGGAGGCAGAAAGCAGCCTCTGAAACCAGTCTTCTCCATGATGTGCAGAAGAGTAGGTTGGTGAGACATCATGGAAAAAATATGCAACTAGAGAAGCAATGGGATGGGGCAAGTACCTATGAGTAGCCCGAAGGGTTTTCACGTGAGAGATCGTGACTGCAGACCACAAATCCTCCTGTAGAAGGCACCTGCCTGTGAAGAGTGGACTTGACATGCTCAGTGAACCTTCTCTGGTGGTTCACCAAGACTTCTGAGACATAGTAAGCTTCATGGCTTACTTCTTTGGCCCTCTGAGAGCACACTGAATAGAGACATGAATTGTGTCCCTGCACATTTTGGTAGACTGCGTGGAAACGTTGCCAGAATGGAGTAGTCATGACAAGGAGTTTGGACTCTGTATCTGTAGATTTACACGGCTGGAATGGTCACCCACAGGTTGTTAAGAGCAGAGGTGATGCCAACCCTCCTCTCCACCAGGACTGGCTCAGGAATTACACTCTCCCTTGCTCATTGTCCTCTGCATGTGAATTGACTCCGAACACAGGCAGCTTTGATGCTGTTGGAGGAGTATGCCAGTAGCGGTGGTGGGAACGGACCTTGAAGCAGACCAGTAGTATGTAGGTTTTACAGCTTTAGTGACTGTTGTTGCAAGGACTTCCCAGGACAACTGAATGTGTTTTCAGATGTGCAGCCTGCTGGAAAACGCTCTGCCAGTGCTGCTGGACCTCTGCCCCTGGCCATCACTGCTCGACTTGGGAGTGCCTGCATCGTGGCACCATGCGTGGAGGTTTGATTTCTGTCCCTGGTTCCTAGAGTCTTGCCTTGGCACAGTGGGAAGTATCAGTTCTTTGCGTCTCTCTACACTGCTGGAGACTGACCTCAGGGACACCAGAGCCCTGAGGCCCCAGATAAGTCAGGATAGAGAAGGGGTTTTGCTTGGTTGATGAGGACTGTTAGGCATCAGCTGAGCAATCTGAGTGTACATAAGTCCATGGGCCCTGATGGGTTGCACCCACGAGTGCTGAGGGAACTGGCAGAAGCCATTGCTTTACCACTCTCCATCATCTTTAGTAAGTCTTGGAGAACAGGAGAGGTGCCTGAGGCCTGGAGGAAAGCAAATGTCACTCCAGTCTTCAAAAAGGGCCAGAAGGAGAACCCAGATAACTACAGACTAGTCAGCCTCACCTCC
>NW_008581991.1:0-11992 GCF_000691845.1 Merops nubicus
TGTGCTGCTCTTGCTATTTGGGGTCACCCTGTGACCCAAGAGCTCTGCCCTCCCTCCTGCAAGGTTAGGGGACAAGTGGTTCTGGGCGCCAGCTCCTGCTGACCTGCCCGGTGGCATGCAGCTTGGGGTGGCTCGGCTCCACAAGGGCGAGGGGATCTTGCTCTGCCCATGGCCACTTGGTTGTCCTGTGCCAGCACCCCTGGGGCACAAAGGTTCCCGTAGGGCTGCAAGTGCATGCTGCAATGCCAGTGACTGTAGCAGTCAGTTTGTCACCCCTTCAAGCCCCCTGTGCCCCTCACAGTAGGGCCAGAGGTGTTCTGTGGGGGTTGTTTGGTGGGAATTGAAGGAGGGCTCCTTCCAGCTCTGATGGACCACCAGCTCCTGCTGTGCAGCTCTCCCCTTGGAGCCAGAGCAGAATCTGAGTAGGTTTGGGACCTGGGACCTGTGCCCTGTGCAGGTATTCTGCACAATAACTACTAGTGCCACTGCTGCAATCTCACTCTGAGCTGGGGAACAGGGTGACATATTTCCTCCAAAGCCTACAGGTAGCACCACTGGCTTAGATCTGTTGCCAGTTCTGTGCCACTGCTTTGCCAAGCTCCAGCCGTGGCAGGAAACAGCCTCTCCGAGCAACTGAGTGCTGAAGCTTGGCCGGTGCCCACAGCCACTCCTCCTGTACTTTGTACCCTTCATGGGAGGGGTGGCAGGGTTTCCCTGAGCAGCTGCTGGCACCAGTGCTCTGCCTGTGTGAGGACAGGACAAGTCCCAGAGGATGCTGGCTGAGACCACTACTCCCTGGTGGAAATGGTGCCTCTGCTTCTGATGACAGCAAGGGTATGAGCCTGCCACCAGAGCCACTGAGCATCAGGGAGGAAAACTGGTTCCACAGCTTCTTGCACTTGTGTTAGGGCTGGCTTCTTCAGTGTGGTCACTGAGCAGATCACAGCTGCTGATCTGGACCCTAAGAAGACTGTGGGGGAAGCGGATGTGGGCACTGCTGTGCTGCTCAGCATCCCCTGCACCTTGGCTGGCTGGACCTGCTGTTGGCAGTCCCGAGACCTCTCCCAGCCTGCAGAAGCTGGCTGGGCAAGTTAGGGGTACTGCTCTCGGGCTGGTGCCTGGCTATGCCTGCCCAGCATCCACTGTTCTGTGTGGGACCTGGAAGAGGCTCTCCACCTCAGCCCTGGAGACCAACATCCTGTTAGTTCTTGGGAGCAAGGTTCCATGCTGCGATGCTGCTGTGTCACAGAGGGAGAACAGGCTGACCTTAGCCATTAACATTAACCTTAGAACAGGCAGGGAATGGCAGAGCCACTCTGGTGTTGCTGGCTGGGGATGGGAGGCCCTGGGCTCACTCTGTTCCCCTTCTCCAGTGCCTAGACTGGGATGGGACACAGCCCTGCTAGGCACACCCTTGCTCCCAGCACCAGAGAGGATGTGGCTGGGAAGTTGTGGTCAGATGGCTCCCATGTCTGGCTCAGTGGTCACAGTGAAATGAAAGTCTGTCTTAATCTGCAGGGTGAGTGCCAGTGGGGTGTCTGGTCTGTTGGGGAGGTTGGGATGACAAGGGGGAGCAGCTCTGCAGTAAGGCAAGTGATAATAGACATGTGGTTTCTTGAGGTGAATAAAGGGAGACCTTGTTTGGGGCTCCCTCATTCCTTCAGCTGAGCACCAGGAATCTGAGGATGTGGTCCCCAGAGTCCTGACCCTTTCCCCTTCCCATTGTGTGGGGAACTCAGTGGTAACCCTGAACCCAGCCTTGGTGCCTGTGACTGCAGCAATGGGTTTCTCCCCATAACTGCTGCTTTCTCCCCGCCTCCTCCATGTAGTGCTTGGACCAACGACCATCCAGTGCCTGCTCAGCTGCAGCTCCTCCAGCTTCCCTGGGGACCTCTTGCTGTCCAAGCTGAGCTGGAGGACTGCCAGGATGGTGCTGCTTCAGCGAGGACCTGGACTTAGGGAGGAGGATGAGGACTTCCCAGAGTGTGGTACACACCCACAGCTGTACACCAGTAGCCCAAGGCTCCAGCATGGGGCTTCATGGTCTTTGCAGCTGGACTGCTCCTAGGGAGCCTGGGTGCAAGGTTGTGTCAAGCTGGCCAGCGAGGCTGCTGGCCTCTGGAGCCTACAAGGTGCCTCTGGCTCCCAGGCAGGGTGCCAAGCCCTGGGCTGGGGAGCAGGTCCTGCTCCCTGCCACTCCGGGCTTGCTCCAGCACAGTAAGCCGCAGGGTCTCGGGACAGCCCGCTGAACAGGGTGGGCCCCTGGCACAGCGCCTTGCCTGGGAACATGGCCAGCAGCCCCACTGTGTCCTAGGGCGCTGGGGCAGCTGCTTGCTGCCATACCTGGATGCAAGATGCTGCAGTGCCCCATCCCCACAGGGTGGGGAGCAGTGTGTATTGGGAGGTCTGTGCCAACACGCTGTGTGCATCCCCTGCAGGACACCTGACCTTTGGCCCAGGACAGCCTGGTACTATGGCAGACCCCCCTGGCTGCTGCCACCCCTGTGCCACCTGCCTGCTCTGCCTCTACAGCTGCCAGTGGATCTCCACCAACAAGAAGAGGAAGGGCATGAGAACCACCAAGGTGATACCATGGGTGATGCTGAGCTGTGGCTGGCTCTGGAGGCTCAGAGTAGTGGCTGGGGTGGGGAAGGGCTCCAGCTGGGGGACTAAGTCCAGACATTGGGCTGCTCTCCAGGGATGAGCCCCAAGAGAGCTGGGGTGCTAGCTGGCACTTTCTCTGTCCAGGCACTGCCCTAGCCTGGAGCAGTGAGAAGGTGAGAGGGTGAGCTGTCTGTTCCTGCTGGGCAGCAATAAGGGCAGAGCAGCACACTGCTGCAGCTGGCAGGCTGGGCCCTGGCTGTCCTCTGCCTGGCCAAGCGCGCGGCTGCAGTGGAGCTCACGCGTGCCTGGAGCTCCTTGAGGGCTGAGCGTGGCAGGCAGGTCCTGGGGCACTGAGTGCCTGGCAAGGCACGTGGGAGGCACAGTTCCTAGGCTGGGTGTGGTCTTTGAGGGTGGCTGGAAGGGGGTGTCCCCAGCAATATGTAACCTGGGAGGGGTGAGGCCCTGGGACTTTCTGCGGTCTCCAACTCTCATGGGAGTGGCTGTGCCACTGCTTGTCCCATCTTGCCTGGAATGAGTGGGCTGCAAGTATCCTTGCCCCTTCCCATGTCCAAAGCCATAGTCTGCTCTGAGGGGCTGCTGCATGAGAAAGGAGTCAGTCTTGCCACAGGGGCTGTCCTCCCCAGCCTGGCATAAGCAGCTTTTTCACATGTTTTAGGAGATGCTGGTCCATCTTCCCATAGAATGGGTCCAGCCAAATGAGCTCTCCTGGGGAGCTCTGTTTCCTCTCCATGGGGCAGCACAGTGCCTGGACCTATGAAGCCAGTGCCTGCTGTGAACCCTGTGCACACTGCTGCAGGCTGAGTGCTCCCCAGGGGTCTCAGCAACCTGGCCTGGGCTAGGTGCCCTGCAGGTGTGCACATAGCTGTCATCTCTGGCTTTCAGTGCGACTGCAGCTGGTTCCTTTTCCTCTTCTTTGTCTTCCTCTTCACACTGGCTTGGCTCTACTTCGCCATCATCATCCTCAATGATTTCCACAACTTCAACGAGTGAGTAGGATCCTACACCCAGCCTTGGTCCCCATTCCCCCCTGCCCCTCTTACCATCTCCTTTGCTGTCAGGTTCATCTTCAGGCAGAGGAAGCTGTGGCTAGACTGGTCCCTGGTCCTGCTCATAGCTACTGCTGTGCTGATCACCTACTCAGCCGTGCTGCTGGTGAGCCCCACTGATCCCGCCGGGGCTGGTGTGGGTGTGGAGCTGTGCCCAGCACAGGCTGCCTCGCCTCTGCAGGGCCAGCTGGAGCCCACACCATGGAGCTGCTGGAGCTCTGTCAGCCCGAGCATGCTCAGAGACTCTGCCTGTGCTGGGGGGACAGAGCTCCTGTGGCTGAGTCCTGTACTCTTAGAGGACTGAGTTGTGGGGTACAGCCCACCTCTGACATCTCCTTGTTCTTGTCACAGGTCCTTGCTTTGTGCTTGCAGCTCTGTGGCCAGCCTTTGAAGCTACACTGGATGCACAAGGTGAGAGACTGAGGGTGTAAGCAGATGGTGCCTGCCCTGGCTGCCTTTGCACCTTGAGAAGCTGCAGCCAGCGTAGTGGGGCTACATACAGCTGCTGGGAGTGGCTGTGGGTCCCTGCAGAGCTGTGCTTTTCAGCCACATGTCTCTGAGATGGGAATATTCCCCTTGCTCAAAGCATGGGGTACAGAGCTCGGCTGCAAATCTATATGGGGGAAGTGAGGTCTTAGGACTTTCAGGGGCTTAGGACAAAGGGATGAGGAGGAGTTTGCCTGCCCTGCCAGGGTAGAGCCCAGCTGACCTGCAGGATGCCCTGTGCTCACCTAACTGCCCTGTGCCCTGCCCCGCAGATCCTGCTGATCTTAACTGCCCTGGTGGTGGCTGCAGCCTTCACAGGGCTGGGAATAAAGTGGGCGGAGGAGTGGAGAAGTGCACATATCTCCCTGCAGGTGAGTCACCTTGCTGCCAGAGACTTCCCCAGCTGTACTCTGAACCTGGCCTGTGGGGATAAGCTCAAGGGTGGTGACTGGAGCCCCCCAGCATGACTGTGTGCCATAGGGGTTAACTCTCTGCCTTTGATTTCTGCTGCCTGGCAAGGCAATGTGCTTCTGCTCGTGTAGTCCTGCCTGGAGCAGCTCTAGTCAGGGGGATGAATGCTGGCCAGACCAGAGCATGGAGTCTGTTCAGTGACCCCAGGAGCCTGTCCTTCACTCCCTGGCACTGTGACTCTTCCAGCAGTGCTGGCTGCAGTAGCAGATTCTTGGCATTGGAGCATGTAGATTTCAGGGACAAGAGCTGTGCTGGTGCCATCTGACCCCCTGCCTTTGCCTCCCTAGGCAACAGGTCCCTTCCTGCACATTGGAATCGTGGGGGGAATGACACTCCTTGCCTGGCCCCTGGCCAGCTTCATCTACCGCACCAACAACACAGGTAATCCCCCTTTAAGGCCTCTACCCCCACCACCCGACCCCCACCACGGGAATCACAGAATGGTAGGGGTTGGAAGGGACCTCTGGAGATCATCTAGACTAACTCCCCTGCCAAAGCAGATTAACGCAAAGCAGGCTGCACAGGACTGCATCCAGGAGGGTTTTGAAATTCTTCAGAGAAGGAGACTCCACAACCTCTCTGGGCAGCCTGTTCCAGCCTCACAGTAATTAAGTTTTTCCACATGTTTAGGTGGAAGTTCCTGTGTTCCCGTTTGTGTCCTTTGCCCCTTGTCCTATCACTGGGCACCACTGAAAGGAGACTGGCCCCATCTTCTTCATAGCCACCCTTTAGATATTGATAAGCACTGAGAAGATCCCCTCTCAGTTTTCTCCAGGCTAATTCAACCCCTGTCTTTCAGCCTTTCCTCGTAACAGAGATTTTCCAGTCCCCTAATCATCTTTGTAGCCCTCTGCTGGACACTCCCCACTAGCTGCCTGTCTCTCTGGAACTGGGGAGCCCAGCACTGGACACAGTATTCCAGATGTAGCCTCACTAGGGCAGAATAGAGAGGGAGGAGACCCTCACTCAACCTGCTGGTCACCATTCTTGATGCACCCCAGGATACCATTGGCCTTCTTGACTACAAGATCACACTCCTGGCTCATGGTTTACTTGTTGTCCACTGGGACTCACAGGTCCTTCTCCGTGCAGCTGCTTTCCAGAAGGTCAATCCCTAACCTGTACTGGTGCAGGGGGTTACTCATCCCCCGGTGCAGGACTCTACACTTGCCCTTGTTGAACTTCATTAACTTTCCCTCAGCCCAGCTCTCCAGGCTGCCCAGGTCTTGCTGAATGGCAGCACAGCCTTCTGATGTGTCAACCACTTCTCCTAGTTCTGTATCATCAGAAAACTTACTGAGGGTACACTCAGTCCCTTCATCCAGGTCATTGATGAATACACTGAACAAGACTGGATCCAGTACTGCCCCCTGGGGACCAGCGATAGCTTCCAGCTAGACTTCAGCTCTTCTCTGCCACTGATCACAAGCCTCTGAGCTCTGTTGTTCAGCCAGTTCTTAATCCACCTGCCCTGTTTGCTACCACCCAATCAAGTGGCACTGGTGGCAGAGTGGTAACATGGACAGTCTGGTAGTAATGCCTGCTCTTCTTTGCTGCGTCTCATGCCCAGGCTTTGGTACAGCTTCAGCCCTCACTGCTTTAAAGCTGAAGGAGGGCTATGGATGGCAGACTGAGTCCTGCAGAAGTGCTGGGTTGGGGTGCAAGGACATGTAGTGGGCCAAGCATAAATCTGCAGTTAATGCCAGGAGAAACCACCTTGGCTTATTCCTAACAGCCTGTAAAATACTTCTGTACCTCACCCCTCTGTCTGCCTGCAGGTCTCAGGGTGTTTCTGCTGCTTGTGTACTGCACAGTGATGATTGCACTGTATCTGGCTCCCCTGGGAATCACCTCCCCTTGCATCATGGAGGCAAACCAGCTGCCCCCCAAACCAGCCCTGGTTGGCCACCGAGGAGCACCCATGGTGAGTGACCAGTGCCAGCAGCATCCTGTAGCAGTGGTCAGGGTGGATGGGGCAGGCTGCTCTGCCAGCACAAGCCAGGCTGTGCCTGGCGTGGGGCACTGCTGTAAGACCCTTGATGCTGCAGGCCTGGGTGAGCTCTGGCCAGCCCAGCAGAGGTGGGTCCCCACGCCAGCTGGGGCAGCACAGGGTTGGAGGATGGGTGAGCACAGGGTGAAGACAGCGGGTGCAGCAGCTGCAGGGCAGAGCTGCTTGCTGAGCACTACTGGACCAGGAGCAGGCAGCTCTCAGCAGAAAGCCAGGCTGTGTAGTATGGGCTGGGAGGGAGGGCATAGGCAGCCTCTGGCTGTCTGCACCCAGCCCTTTTCCATCCTCTGCCCTACCAGGGTCACCCTGGTCTCATTGTGATTGCCCTAGAGCCCAGCCAAGCTGCTAGGTGCAGCCAGGCAGAATGAGTGCCTGCCTCCTGCCCCTTCCTCCTGTGCTTCCACACTAACACCATTCCTTTTCCAGCTGGCGCCCGAAAACACCCTCATGTCGCTGCACAAGGCTGTGGACTGTGATGTGCAAGTCTTTGAGACAGACGTCATGGTGAGGTAAATGGGCAGCAGGGACTCAGAGGGGGGAAGGGGTCTGTGTATCCTGGGATGTCACCTCCTACATGGGGCATTCTGAAACACGCCTGGAGGACTAATACAGCCTGCATTTCGAGGCAACCCTGTGCAAAGTGCGCTGCCTTTTCAACCTTCCCAGTATGAGACTGGCTCCAGCTTGGTGTCCCAGTGACCTAGGAGAGTTACTGGGTTTCTGTCCTCCCCACGCAGCCTTCCAGGACATTAGGAGACAGGCAACATCAGTGGAGGGGCACTGCTTGGAAAACAGACCCTGGCTTTAGTTCATCCCATGCAGTCCTTCTATGGGGACAGCTGTGGCAGTGAGCAAGGAACTGCTGGGTTCCTGGCTTGGTTTCTAGATGCTCTGTGCTTTCTAGATGCTTTTTGCATAGAGGACCTCAAGTAGGCCTAAGTGTGGGAGCTACCCTAGCAGCGTAGCTAAGAGTGGGCAGAAATGCCGGGGCAAGGATAGGAGACAAACAAGCTTACAACACAGAGCTTTCCTCTCTGCTCCTTTACCAGTGCTGATGGAGTCCCATTCCTCATGCATGATGAGGAACTCACCAGGACCACCAACGTGCAGGCTGTGTTCCCTGAGAGGGCTGCCATGAACAGTACCACCTTCAACTGGACAGACCTCCAGCAGCTGGATGCTGGCAGCTGGTTCCTGGAGGTCAGAATGCCCCTGGGGTTGTTGGTCAGGGATGGGTGTATTTGTGGGTGAAGCACGAGCTTTACCCTGGTGAACGTGCCCTCTGGAACACTGGTCCTGACAGACACCTGGACAAGGTGCAGAAGCACATCCATGCCTGCACAAATCTTTTGGGTGTGGTTATGCCCCAAGCTGAGATTTGTTCTGACTCCTTAGCTGAGTCATGGAGGAGGCTGGTTTGAGGGGAGATGCCTCATGCATTAGCTTTGAGCTGCACAGCCTGCCTGGGCTTGAAGGCAGCTGTGGCAAGGCTCTTCCCAAAAGGTGACTAACCAGCTGCTGAGCTGCTCTGAATGCCCACAGGTGTGGAGGCTGCTTGAAGTGTCCCATTAGTGGGAAGAAAGGTAGAGTTGCCCTGTGGATGTACAGGGGAAGGATCCCTGTGCCTTCTTGCACTGGATATGCCAGTGTAGGAAACTGAGAGCCAGACAGGCACCAGTTTGGGATGTGGAAGCTTATGGGGGGGTCTGCCTATGATGACTAACTCTCTCTCACCCTTGCAGCGGAGGCCATTTTCCACTGTGCAGAGTCTTTCTGCTGGCGATCACTACCAGGCAACAAAACAGAGGATCCCCTCCCTGGAACAGGCACTAGAAGTAGCAAAGCAGAGCAATGTCTCCATAATGTTCGACCTGAGGCCTGAGAACCACAGTGACTACCAGAGTTTCATCAATGCCACCCTGGAAGTGATCTTACATTCAGGCATTCCACTACAGCAGGTGAGCTGGCCACCACACCACCACTGCTGGGCCCTGCTGTCACACCTCTCCATGGTAGGAGATGCCCTGCCAACCCCACTGAGCATGCCTTCTACCTCATACACCACATCCCCAAATGCGGTCCCTGCTGGGGAACCCTGTCTTGGCATGGGGTTCTCTATCCAGGACAAGTTGCCAAAAATTAGGGGTTAATTCCTACAGCTTCAGACCTGTCCAAATACTCTGGTTCCCCAGCACTGGTCACTGTGGTGTGTAAACAGTGACTCAGCCTAGGGAGGGGACCAACAGTGCTAGCAAGAACAGGAAAACAATGCTTAGGCCTCCACCTCCCCACACTTTGCCACACCTCTCCCTGCAGCTCTTGACTCCTGCTGCAACCAGGTGCTGCCCTGAGAGGATAAATTAACACCCAAAGTGCTTTTCATTCTTGGGTTTTGGGGTGCATAGAGCAGGAGGGGACGTAGCAAAGACTTGCAGTGTGCTGATCCAGGGTTCATTCTTACTGCGGAGTTGGAGCTAGAAGGATTCACTGCTTGATCCATTCAGGGACCCAGAAAGGACATAACTGCTGCAGCTTTCTTAGGCTGGAACTGCTTTCTCCCCTCATTGGGGTCTCTTGTACTTACTTCTTAGCTGGGGCAAACTCTTAGGAGACCATACTGGCTGAGAGCCTCATGGAGTTGTTGAGTGTGAAGAGATGGGCAGAATGCAGCTGTCTGAGCAGGCCAAGTGTGCCTGGACATGCAAGGCAATATCAGAAGAGAGCAAGCTCTCCTGAACACCTCGTCTCTGCATGTGTTCTCTGGTTCTTGCCTAGGTCCTGTGGCTGCCAGATGGGTTCAGGGAACAGGTCAAACAACAAGCCCCAGGTGTTAAGCAAGTTTATGGCCGGAAGAGACTCAAAAATGAGAAGGAGCCACTGCTGCACGTCAACCTGCCCTACCAGGACATGAGCTCTGAGGAGATCAGGTGAGAGACTTGTGCCCAGAACCCTGTGGGCTGTCCCAGGGGCTGGCAGAGGTAAGGGCCGGCTGAGGCTGTGTGCTGGCAGACTGCTGGGATGGCCAGGGTGTGTGCTGCAGTCTTGTGGACAAGCATGCCTTATGAGGCAGGGCTGGTACAGGGGATGGATCTATCTGCAGTCCGCTGTCTTGCCAGCAAATCTGCCCTGGGTCTGGCTCTCCAGACAGTTGCTGCATATAGTTGCAAGTGCTGGATCACCTCCCAGATACACGGTCCCTTTGGCAGGCTGAGCGTGCGGGCAGCCTGCTGTCTGCTGCTCTGACCCCGGCTGTCCCGTGCAGGCAGTACCGCCGGGACAACATCTCTGTGAACCTCTACGTGGTAAACCAGCCCTGGCTCTTCTCGGTGCTCTGGTGCTCTGGGGTGAGCTCTGTCACCACCAACGCCTGCCAGGTGCTGAAGGAGATGAAACACCCCATCTGGCTGTTTGTAAGTGACCCCTCCATCCTTCACCCTGCCTCGAAGGCTGTGCCCCAGGCACTTGTGGGTCCCTTCCTGCAGCAGCCCTGGGCTGTGTCACCAGTACACCAGCCATGGCTGATGTTCATGGCTTGTCTTGTTGCCTTGCAGCCCAGCAGCACATATCTCATGATCTGGATTGCTGTAGACTGCACTTCTTTCCTTGCCATCCTCTGGGCCTTCCTCTTGATGAAGTATGTTTGATCCCTTCTCCCCTCCCAGGGCAGGTCTGTTGGGGGAGGCTCTAGTGTGCTCCGGGTGGCTGGTACCAAACCCAGTCATACCTGCTGCCACCACTCTCTGGACTCATATCCCTGGGGGTCCTCTCCTGTCTGCTGGCTAAGTGAGACCACAGTGTGTGGAGGAAGCTTTTACCACCAGGCTACAGCTACAAATCTGGCTTGACCCTTTCTCAAGATGCTGGATACCTTAGTTCACATTTACTAGCTCACTCTGCAACCCCAGGGCTTTGTGGGCTGAGGCTGGGGGACCTTGGCCCTGCTCCTTTACTGGTGCTGCAGGCACCAGGAGCAGATCCCTGCAGGACTGTGTGTCCTGTGTGGTCTCACAAGTCTCCAGCTGGGAGCTTGGGGGTGGGAAGGAGGAGGCCAGACTGACATGCTAAAGTTGATCCTATTCCATCTCTTCTCTAGGAAATGCTCCCAGAGAAGACGAGCAGTGGGTAAGTGTGCACAGATGTGAGCTCCCCTCCCTTGCAGCCAAGTTGTGCCTGTGGTATTCTCCTGGGCAGGCAGGCAGTTTTCTCCAGGTGAACACAAAAGTGCAGTCTGGGATGGCCGGCGGAGGGAAGGGAATCCAAGCCCAGGGAGTCTTGTCCTGCCCTCTGCAAACAGCCATGTGGGACAGCACTGGGGAGTCCCACGTTCCCTTGTGTCCTCAAACCTGCTTTTCAAGCTGCTCTGCCTGTCACTGCAGGATAATGGCTGCCTGCAATGACTGCTTTTTCTCTATGTCTCCCCAGAGTCCGAGACAGACGTGCTGCTCACAAAGATCAACAGCTTGATGCAAGAGTGACCCCTCCAGCGTTCATCAGCCATTGGCAGGAGCAGCCAGAGCTATGCACAGCTCAAGTGGGGACCCCAGGCCAGCTTCGACGCTCCTTTCCTTTGCAGACCCCTTCCTGAGACTCCTGTCCTGCATAGCCTTCCGGGCTCCTTTCATGGCACACAGCTGTCCTCAGCTGAGAAGACCTGGAACTGGGTTTCTGGTTCCCAATGGCAGTGAAGAACTGGAACCTTTGCAGGGTTTTGCTGTGGCTGGCTTGTGCCTGGGGGCTGAGTAGTTATCCAGTGGTGCTGGGGCTAAAACCTCTGCCCCGGGGTTTGGAGACTAGTGGGGATCAGAGTTGCTGTTTGGCGCAGGTGAAGGGCAGGCTGTCAGCAGCACTTCCTGCAGCCAGCGGTGGGAAACCTTGTTTAAAGTGCTGCTTCCCTGGGGGCTGGCCTGCCCCATGGCTTGAGGAATAGGAAGGGCGGTGCTGGGGGGAGTGGGGGTGGCTTTTCACCTGATGGAAGGGGGAACTGAGCTTTTCCCACACCCGTGCTGGACACAGGTGCTGCCCCTGCTGCTGCTGGCTCGTGCTTTTGGGCCAGCATGCTGGCACCCCATGCAGCAGTTCGTGGCTATTACTCTGGGGGGGAGCAGGGCCTGGGGGCGGAGGGTGTCTGGGGACCGGACCACGATCACACTCCTGCTCCTGCGAGGCTGCGGAGGTGTTCGAGGAGCGGGCAGCGGTGGGACTCGGCGTCGTTCACTTTGCAGCAGGGTCTTCTTGAACGTGGAAACGGGAATCGGGTCGGTTTTCCTTGTTCGTACCTTTTTATGTCAATAAATCAGCGGAGCGGTAGACAGACCGCAAAGGGTGAGCTGGAGAGCTGCTCCCTCCCTCTTTGCCG
>NW_008581992.1:0-18814 GCF_000691845.1 Merops nubicus
TTTCCAGATTGGCTAACTGATTTACTTCCTTACTGGACATCAGGTGGTCAGGAGGTGGACTGGAGCACCTCTCCTAACAAGGATAGGCTGAGACAGTTGGGGGTTGGGGTTATTCAGCTTGGAGAAGAGAAGGCTCTGGGGAGAGAGACCTTATCGTAACCTTGCAGTATCTGAAGACTACAAGAAAGCCAAAGAGGGACTTTTTACAAGGGCTTGTAGTGATAAGATGAGGAGTAATGGGTTCAAACTGGAAGTGGGCAGGTTTGGATCAGAAATTAGGAAGAAATGTTTCATTATGAGTGTGGTGAGACACTGGAACAGGTTGCCCAGGGAAGTTGTAGGTGCTCCAGCACTAGAGGCGTTCAGGACCAGGTTGAATGCAGCTTTGCATAACTTACTCTAGTGGGAGGTGTCCCTGCCTGTGGCAAGGGGGTTGGCTATAGAAGATCTTTAATGTCCTTTCTAACACAAACCTTTCTGTAATTCTATGAAGTTCGTCCTATAAGATACAGGCACAGTGAAGAGTAAAACTAGTATTACTACAGGTATGCACAGTTTACATTTGGAGAGTGTAAGGTCTGCCAAAGGGTAAGAAAAATAACATTTTAGATGAACTCTGTATTTTATCTTTCTGTTACAGCCTTTGAAAGATATTCAATTTTTGAAACCTTTCTTTGAAAATTTCCTGATAACCTGAATGAAGAACTGTGGAGACCTAAGGCTCCTTCACTTCCAGCTTGCATAAGATGATTCAAAATAGCACAATGGGAGCAACACGTAGCAAAGCACTATCTGTATATGATACTAGAGGAGTGAAATTACTGTATCAGGTGCTGAGAATTTAAGAGGATAATTTTGGAAGCTGTTGGTTTTGTTTTGTTTTGTTTTGTTTTTGTTTTGTTTTGTTTTTGTTTTAGGCATTAGTCACTGAGTTGCTTCAAGTTCACTTTTCGGCTACTTAAAATTATGATTTGCAAATGAGCTGCAAATGTCTGAGTGTGAGTAGTTGTATGTAAGTGAGAGGGAAAATATATGCACAGTTCTGTGTAATGACAGGCAGACTTGCAAGGGGCAGCATAATCATAGTGACAGGAACAATTGGTTGTCATGGATTTCTTGCTCTGAAAGAGTGCCTTTGGATGCCTTTTCAGCATAGTGCTATCTTGACATCTCAGGTATAACCTGAAAATGACATCTCAAAGATTTCTGTTACTCTTTGGTAGAGATATGTGAGAGACTTCATGAAGTCTAGAGTCCTTGCTACCACTACAGATTTTATGTGAAAGGCACAGGTTGTTTTTGGTTGTTTTTTTTTTCTTCCTTTTTTAATTCTTTACTAATAACTGGAGTGACATTTACTGTAATTAAGCTTTTGCAGTATGAGGTTTGAATATTCATAATTACAGTGATTTTTCCTCTGAGCAAAAATATCCTTTCACCTGAAAAAGAAAAAAAAAAAAAAAAAACAATCTTAAAACATCAGTCTACTAAGCTCCCAAATCTTATGCATTAATAACTGTACTCAGGACAGGAACAGTTATTGGTTTACTGTGGGGAAACCATCATCATTCAAGGTGGAAAATTACATATCTGTAAAGCTATTAAAAAAATAGTAATTGTTTCTTATTCAGTTGCCTCTTTTTAGATTAACTGTATCTATGAATGAAATTGTAAAAACAGAAAAAGAATGTTTGTCAGATAACATTTTGTTCTGTTGTATAACTAGTTATGTCATACTGCAAATGAGCAATCAGAACATTCTCCAGTGATTATTGGTACCACAGAAGAAGAACCAAGAGTGGGCAGAGACATCCCTATAAAACAGTAGCTACTTTTCCTTATATGCTTATCAACATCTGAAGGAAAAAGGGCAAGATTGTAGTACATAGTATGTGCAGTCCCAGAGCAGGAGGTGAGTTAAAGAGGGGGAGTGGGACTGACTCAATGTATTTTTTCAGCATTTTTTGGAAAGTTTAGTAATTCATGCACTTGCTTAAATCCAGAACAGTGCATTAAGGCAATGTCTAATCAATTGCCATTATGTCTAGCTCAGTTTACCACTAAAAAAAGATGATTAAGGTTTCTGAGATATTTGTTTTAGTGCTCGTGGAACCTGTTGCATGTTGGGGAAGAGAAAAAGTATATTTTATCAAAATACTTTAAAAGTGGGTTTGTGTGGCTTATATTGCATAGGCAGTGTGACCAAGCCTGAAGTTAGGCTCCATTAAGAAAAAGGAGCAGAGTCATTGTAATCTTGTTGGTTAATCATGCACTGTAATTGTGACAACCAGAGACAGCAATCTCTTGGGCAGTCACTGCTAGTAAGGATGACAGTTTATGTTTAGGGTGTGAAGACTCATGGGCTGTATTCATAGTCGTGAGTTAATCATGCCCAGGAAGCGAGGCGTTGAATGGCCTGTTGTTAATAATAAACTTTCTTAGATCTGAGAGCACAACTCAGAGCACACAAACTGCCTGCCAGGAATGGTCACTTCAGCCAAACCTTGAACTGGGGTGGGAGAGATACTTGACCAAGACTGAATCTCATCCGTGGAACATTATTGCAATTTAACAACAGACCATTGATTCCCAGTATCCAGGATTATGCTACATTGCTTTTCTGCTCACTAATGTTTTTATAAACACAGGTATTCTTTCAGATTTTGTAACCACTTCTTTCCCACAGCAGTTTAGTGGATGTTGTGTTACAAGCATGCTGTTCCCCAGAGCATATGTTGCTCAAAGTCTTCCATTTACATTGTATTTATTGAGTCTGAGGATGTTCAGTAATGTAAAGCTCTTTGGACAGAGTTCCCAATTTTCCATTAATTTATTTCTATCTATTCTTTCTTTATCTCACTGCCCCCACTTTGGAAACTGACAGGATCCCCACAGACACATGAGACTATTTTGAGTGCTTCTTAGTCTGTGTATAGTCTCCAGGGTGATGCTGGTTTTACTCAAAGAAGTAACCAGTCAAACACAAACTGAACATCACTTACATACTATTTATTTAAAGTAGCCAATTAAATCACACAGAAATGATGGACCCAATTTGGGGGAAAACATTCACTCAGAGACACACAAAATCAGACACATACAGGTCTTGAGCACTCAGCTGCCTATGGCAGAATGTCCTTTTTGGGTAGTGATGACTGGGTAGTGTTGCACAGCTGCGCCATGGTGTCTGCAGAGGGTCTTATCTTAATGGAAGGCTTGGGCTTTGCCCCACCTCAGCTTCAAGGTCCCAAGCCACATACCCTTTGCAAGCCTCTGGGGCTGCCAAGCCACATTCTCCATGGATACAGCCACCCTGGCAGCCCAGAAGGACTTTGTGGGCAGGGTCTGCTTTTCTTGTCCAAGGCATTGAAACCTCCATTCTATTGCTCTTTGCTGACTCAATGCAGCCTTGGCCAATTTTCATTCGTATGCCTTATTATCTACCAACGAGAGTCCAGCAGGAGTAGGGAAGTGATTGTGCCTCTGGACTTGGCACTGGTGAGGACACAGCTTGAGCATTGTGTTCAGTTTTGGGTGCCACAGCATAAGAAAGACATTGAGGTGCTGGAAGGGGTCCAGAGAAGGACAACAAAGCTGGTGAGGTGTCTGGGGAACATGTCTTATAAGATAAGGAGCACTGGAGGGAACTGGGATTGTTTAGTCTGGATTAGAGGAGGTTTTGGGGAACCTTATTGATCTCTACAACTATCTGAAAGGAGGTTGTAGTGAGGTGGGTGTTGGTCTCTTCTCCTCAAGTTACTAGTGATAGGACAAAAGGAAATGATCTTAAGTTGTGCCAGGGGATGTTTAGACTGAATATTAAGAAGTATTTCTATACTGAAAGAGTGGTGTAGCATTGGAACAGACTACCTAGGGAGGTGGTGGAGTGTTACAATTCACTCCACTCAGCAGATGCACGATGGTTCATTTGCTGTGATCTCAAAGTGCCAAAGAGGGGTTTTACTTCAATCAAACAGTGGAATTTTATTGCTTGCCCATAAAGTTGTAGAAATAGTGACAGGAGAGGTAAAGTAAAGAGGGGAAAGAGAGTGATAGCAACCACAGTGGGTCCAAGGCATCCATATGGCCCCAGATCCAGGCAGCTTCATGCCGGTCCTTCCAATCGTCATGATCCTTGGTGGGGAAAGCTTCCAAATTTGATTGCTAAGAAGCCATCCTTTATGCTAGGTGATTCACCTTGATCCATCTCTGTCCCATGGATTCCTGCCAGACTCCACCTTTCTCAAGCAAGGCTTCCACACATGCCCAGGGAGGAGGGTTCAAGGAGTGGTCTGCCTTAGAGATTGGTAGCTTTTGACCAGAAGGTGTGTTTTCATATTATAATACTATTATAATGAGCAAAGTTCACCCAAAGTTCACAATTTCTTCATCATTGCTGAGACAGCAGTTGTAATCAATTTTCCTTGACAGCAGTGACACGGCAACTCCAGGTAGCAGAGGATATCACAGTACACTTTGTACCATGCCATTCTTCATCCTGGGGTGTTTTCACCTTTATATCCATAGGAAATACATTACATTCTTCGGATCACTAACTGCATGTCAGGTAGGCCACTGAAGACTCTTGTCAAGATGTTAGTTTAAGTTTCAGGGTACCTTATTGTCCAAGTTTCTGATGACAAGGTTGAGACAATACTCTACTTCTGACTGGCTCTTACATGGAGTCACCATGACTGGAGATGTTTGAAAGATGTGTAGCTGTGGTGTTTGAGGACGTGATTTAGAGGTCACAGTAGTGTTGGGTTGATGGTTGGACTCAATGACCTTACAGGTCTTTTCCAACCTTAATTATTCTATTATTCAACCAAAATTTACCTTAACCTGAACAGCAACACTAGGATAAACTATCTCTGCTAATGTCTACAAACCACTCTTTGCTTGTTATCCTGAAACACTGTCCTCCTGAAAACTATAATTAGGAAGTCCATATAATTGATTTTTACTGCTTTTTCTACCTTTTCTCCTTTAGCTGTCTCAAAATTAAAGCCAAAAGATTCATATTTGTGCAAAGATTATGGACATTAGGAAGTTGTGCTCTATGCAACTGGGCACTTAAACCCGGTCATTTGTAGTATTAATCTATCTCACATCAGGCTTCAATTCACAAAATCAAAGGAAAATAGAAGAGAAAGGCATTACACTATGACTTTCTCATGGTAAAGCTAAAATTAGACTTCTTCATTATGTTCTGATTTATAGTTACGAAGAAAAGAAAGAAAATAGAAGAGTTAATAGATTTACCTTAATATTTTATTTTTTTAAAAATAATTTTGGTTTCCTGTGGCTGCCATACAAGATAAAAAACTCAGAAGACTTTATCTGTAATTCTCATATTCATATGGAATCTCTCTGTGGATTAATTTATTTGAATAGTAATATGTAGAATCTCCATTTTCATAGTTGTTTCTGATATTTCTTGTTTATTTTAATGCACAGCTCATGTTCTGCATCACTAAAATAAAAAGCAAATCTGAGGACTCAATTTGGAGTTTGAGATGTCAGAACAAATTACTAAATTTGTTCTTGCATTAGAATTAATTAAGCATGTCTCTATTTTTGTGAAGTATTTTCAGAGGAATGGTTATTTCTCAACATTTCTAATGAAAATAGTTCATAAGAAGATCAATAGCATGACTTTCTAATTATGAAGTTCTCACCATTATTTGAGTACTCACTATAATCAGTTTAACTCATTTACCAGCAGGGGGCTCACGATTAAAAATTTGGAGGGGTTGAAATGGAAAAGCGAACTGCTGTTACAAAAACATATCAAAGTTGCTTGACATCTTAATACAGCAGGTTACCAGAAGACATCCAGCAATCCTGGTGCTACACCAAAGGCTGTTAAAGTGAATTGTTAGATGTCCCTCTAGCAGCCTCACTGTTTACAGATATTAGATGATTTTCAACTTAAATATAAACCTAACAGATTTACCATGTAGCAGAAAAAAGCAGAGTGAGTGATATAGTGGGCACTAGGCAGTTTATAGTCCATCCCTGTGTGTAGACTGTTCATATGGTGCTGATACTCTAACACCCACTAGCCAAGGTTCCACAGGGCATGGGCATTTCTTCAGTTAACTACAAAATCAGGAGTAAGGAAAGTTTTTTTTTTGTTAACTACAAAATCAGACTAAAGGAAAAGTATTTCTGGGATGATGTATGTCATTGTTATGGGAGAGAGTTGTTTCTGGACTTATTAGTACAGATGGGTCTTTTTTCATGGACTGTGAATGGCAAGCTTCCAGTCTCTTGATAATTCTCTCATAATTTAGTGGTGCTATGCTGGCAACCTAGTAATTAGCACCATACACAGAGTGAGCCTATTTGTTTCCCGCTGATAAATATAATGTACACAAACAGAGGATATTTACATAAACGTAAACATATATTGACAGCTCTATAATAAAGATAAACTGGTTTTAGCTAGTGTGGTAGCACGCAAAGTTTTTCTGGCCCAGTTACAAGCAGTGATAGATAAACTAAATCAGTAAGTGCTTATAATTAAACTGAAAATACAAGAAAATATATGGAAGTCAAGTATCATAAAAATAATTTTGAGGGAAAATATCAATTCCTTCCAGTGTATCCTAAATTTGTGACAGGTTATCATGACCTGTCATGCCAAATTTTGATTTTTTGCTTTGTAGGCTGAACCAAGGATTAACTCGGGTTCAGTCACGCCTGAATTACTTTTTGTTTGTCTTTTGGCAAATAGGTATGTGTCTGTGAGTAATGGAAAACATTTGTGAGTATTAAAATACAATTGTTTAAGTATGTTCTGAATTTCTGAAATGCTCCAATAGCTATTCAGTAAAAGCAAAGTTAAAGAAAGAATGAATATAGATAATGCAGTGGATAGCAAAGTATTTCTTACACTGTACAGCAGTCAGAAAACTCAAGCAAGATATAAATTACATCTTTATGGATTTAATCTGATTTTTTTTTTTCTCTCACAGTAAAGGAGAGAGAAAAGATTTCAGTTTTTCTACTACAGTCAAAGTACATTCCCAACACCATGCATTTTAAGACAAACCTTAGTCTCCAGGTTGGTACTGTTCTTCTTTACATTAAATATTTAAGTGTTCTTTAAAACATCAAGCAAAAGCTTAAGTCTGTAGTTCAGTTGTCTAGATCTATACCTAGCTTCCAAACCTTACTACAATGACTATTAAATATTTAGTAAAGGTGAGCAGAGTCCCTAGGAGAGTCCAACAGCATCCTTTCTCAAAGCTTACTGGAGGATAGTAGAATATTGTCACCAAATACGTTGGCTGAGATTCCTGAAGAAAGGCAAAGGGAATTCTTCCATGGACTTTGGATGAATGTCCTTGCCACCAGGTTATTGGGTAAAGAACCATTCAGAACCTGTGCTATAGAGCTGCAACTCTGCTCTTACTGGTTGTTTCAGGGATGAAGTAATTTGTAACAAATCTTTCCAAAACACAACACACCAAAATATGGAAACAATTCATTTAGTTTCCCCAAAATTCTCACTGCTTTGGAAAGAATTCTTCATTCTAAGGGTGTTGTTTTTTTTCATATAATCACAGTTTAAAAAGACAGAAAATAACATCTGATCATGAAACAAGCATCCTGTGTGTGTCAGATTTAAGTATTTAATCTGTTTATCTTGGTATGAAGAGCAATAATTTGTGTCTGGCAAAATTCTTTGCATCCTAAGGAGCAATATTAGTTTTTTTGTTACAATGCAAAACAAACAAACAAAATAATTCTGTTTCTTCTGGTAATTCTTCCAGTAGTAAACTCTAATGATGAGTTAGAAAGAATAAAAATGCAATTTTGAAAAAAAACCTAGAAAATTCAAAATTTTTTTTATTTTGTTTTTCCATTATAGAATGAAATTAAGATCTTCCAAATACTCTAAAAATATAGGTATAACTAAAGTGTGAAATTCTTCAGCTCCTGCACTTGGACAATAGCCCGACTATAAGGGCTCTTATGATTTGTCTCACAGCCAGACTAGAAACTGAAATTCTTGTATCGCTGAGGATGACCTGTATGTGCAGTGATCCATGTTGCCTATGGTAGAAATGCCATTCAGGAATTGAAGAACACTTCATGTCACACAGAAAGGTCAAGGTTTCCATAAAGAAACATGGATTTGGGAAAAAAATAAAGTCAGAATATTCTATACTGCTCACTGTCAAGGATAATGTTCTTGTTTCTTTTAAATATGAGTTTCTTTGATACTTTTAGCTACTGTAAACAAGGTATGTCTCAGCACTTTGGGTTTTTTTAAGCTAAAGAAACAGGTCTCTTGAAGCTTCTCAGCTGCACCTAGTCATCTAATTCTTCAGTTCTGTTTTTCTTGTTTTATATGTCTGTGCTTCAGTTTACCAGTAGCCATATTGAAGTGTATACACAGAACTGTAATTTTAAATTAAAAAAAATCACTTTCCACATGCTAAAAGCATAAATAAAATTGTTTTCTGTCACTGCAAAGCTGTCTTCTTTTTTTTCTTTTTTCTTTAATCAAAACCCAGCTATTTTTTATCACTGCTATAATGGATACTATCATTAAATGTTGTTTTTAGCAATTCCTAGATCTTTTCAGAATCATTAGGTTAATTTTTCCCTTCCTCAGCTGTTCAGTTGGCTTTACTAAAATATATTTTGTGCAAATATGCTTCATTTACCAAGTAGTCCGTATTTCTATGAACAATTGCCTTCTTGATTTTTTTTTTTTTCTTTTCTGACAATCTTTTCATCTGTAAAGTTCGTCAATGCTGCATTTATGTTTTCACTTTGGATCACTGCTAAAATGTTGAAAAACGTGAGGTTAATCCTGATGGACTTAAACTAGAAACACTGCTACTTGATTGCATTTCCTGATGGTTGTTGTTATATTAAATATATCAGCAAGCTGATAGAATCACAGTATCACAGAAAGGCTGAGGTTGGAGTGGATCTCTGGAGATAACCTTGTTCAGCTTTCCTGACCAAGCAGGGACACATAGAAGCAGTTTTCAGGACCTCCTCCAGACAACATTTGAATATTTCCAAGGATGGAGATTCCACAGCCTCTCTGGGCAACCTGGGCTAATGCTTGATTACCTTGATAGTAAAAAAATGTGCTTCATGTCCTCTGTTTCAGTTTGTGCTCATTGCCTCTTGTCCCATCACTGGGCACTACTGAAAAGATCTTTACACCTGCCCTTCCGATATTTATATACATTCATGAGATCTCTCTGAGCCTTCCCTTCTCTAAGTTGAACAGTCCCAACTCTCTTAGCCTTTTCCCACAGAAAAGATGCTACAGTCCCTACTTTTGTTGAGAGATGTCAGTTGCAGCAGCAAAGGTGTGCTGTCTGAGCCTTGCAATTTCTTGCTGAAGCTTGTTAATAATCTTAGTAGCCTTTTGCTAAAGTCTTTCCAGTATGTCCATATTTGTCTTATAATAAGGAGCCCTGAGCTGTGCAAATTAATCTAGGAGTAGCCTCTGCTGAATGGAAGAGAAGGATCTCATCTATTGTCCTCCTGGCAAAACACTTCCTAATGCAGCCCAGGGTACCATTAACATTTTTCGACTTGAGGTCAAATCTGTAGCTCATATTCAACTTCATGTCTACTAGGACACCCAGATTTTTTTCTGAAAAGTTGCCTTCCGCCTCACCAGCTCCTAGTATTTACTGATGCCTGGGGTTGTTCTTCCCCATGTGATATTTTACACTTCTCTTTGTTGAACTTTGAGAGGTTCCCTGTTGTCAGCCCATTTCTCCAGCCTGTTAATCAGCCACTCCTCCCAGTTTTTTGTTATCTGTAAACTTGCTGAGGGTACACCACCTCACCACCCAGTTCATTAATGAATTTATTCACTAGTATTGGACCCTTTATCACACAGTCATTACACGAGTTAAAGTCAAATTTACTAGTAGCATTTAACACATTTTACTATGACATCAGGTACACATTATACTTTACCTGCTTTATCAGACTTATTACATTTAGATAGCTTTCTTTATCTGCAAATCTGTTCTTTCAGTGCCTGAAATATGCTTTCTTGATAGGCCATTTTCCATAAAACCTTATTCTATTCTGTAATTGAATATCGTACTTACTTTTTTCATTATTTTGTGTTGAAGTTAAGAATTACAGTCTTCAGGGAAGCAAAATGCAATACTCCACATCCTACATATAAGCTACACATCAATAATCCAGCAGAGATTTGGGATTTTAAACAGTGAATACTTAGAATAAACAATTTGTGAACAGTCTACAGCCTGGCAATAATTCATGTAAATTGAAAAATAGGAAAGATTCATTATGAATTATTCAGCCAGTTCTCTTGGATGAGTGTATGTGTAATCATTTATTAAAATCTGTAAAGTATATTAAATAAGCAAAACGCTATATTTATTTGGTCTAAAAGGTGATAGTATGGTAGGAGTGGAAAATGTTCAAATTAATGCAATGAGGAAATGTATAAATTTAAAATAATCAGAACGTGCTTTGAGACACAAAGGGAACAATGGAATGATAAGAACATGTGGATATATAAATTCAAATGTCATAAATGATGTTTTATCATATAGTTCAAAATTAATGAGTTAATCACAATTTTGCAGAGTACTGAGATGATTAAGTACAAAAATAAAATATTTGAAATCATCTCAGTTTTTATTAAGTTCAGTGAATTAATATCAGAAAATAAATTATGATATTTTGTAGTTGAAGACTCAAATGAACAAAATGTGTAACCTGGATAGTTATAAGCTATTTATCATAATTTTCCTAAATATTAGTTTTAAAACAGAATGTTTCTGGAAATAATAAGTACAATCTGTCGCACAAGAAATAACCTAAGAAGTTCAAATGCCATTTGAAGAAATCAAAAATAAGATTTCCTTGCTTTTTATGCTGTGTATTTCCAAAACAACAAATGTATGGGGTTCGAAGAAGAAATTAAGTATATTTTTGTCAGGTTCATTTTTTTATTCCTGTGCTGAATGAAAACAAACTACCACAACCAACGCTCTCCCTCCATCCATAAAACATATAATTGAAGCCACAAAGCTTGTAATCCATTTCTTCAGGTAAGGGAACTTTTTTTTTCCTCCCTTTCCCCTACTTCACATTCAGCTGACATGTTCATAAAGAGTTGCCTGGAAGGTACAAGAGGCGAGGTATTAAGGGAGTTAGACTATTCTGAGATATTATTAAACAGGCAGATTCAATCAGAGAAGAGACACTTCAGAGAGGCTGGAACTCAGTACCAGGTGGGCTGGGCACAGAAGAGTGCAGTACTTTAGATTCTTCTCCAAAACTTAACTGTATTTAACAGACCACTTTAAAAGTCTAAAAAAGACTTAAGTATTCTCTGGAGAAGATTAATACAAAACAAAGAATGTAAAACATTCTGGAACTGAGATTTAAAAAGAACTTAAATTTACTAAGTGTCTACCCAGTCAGAAAAAAACAAAAACAAAAACAAACAAACAAACAAAAAAATCAACAAAACAACTCCTGGATTTCCCTCTGTTTAGCTGAAAGTTTTCTACATGTGCCTGTCTAGTCAAATGCAACCAAATTCCCTCTGGTTTACAGAAATTAAGGAGACAAGTCAAAACTTACAGATAAAACCAATCCTTTTAGCAGTGCAGCTGTGGAAGGTTTCCTTAAGAGGAAAAAAAAAAATAGTTTATTAATCACGCTCATCTACTACGCAAAAACTAATTAAAAATACCCATACCTACTGACACCTATATAATTTATATTTTAAAATAAACTTATTATAATTTATATGTATCTATATAAGTATGGCCATATGTATATATATTCTGGTGAAGCAGAAGCGTCAAGAATCCTTGTTCTCACCTACCCTACACTCATCTATACTGTGTTCTCACAGTACGTGTGTCCTGTCCTAATATTTTGCACTAGTCTGTTTTGGCTACTGTAGGAGACACGATATGGTGCTAGATTGAGTTTTGGACTAAACCTGTGTGACCACTCTTATGTTCTTATAGCCAGTGCCTACTCCCAGCTTCATGGTAGGCTGTGCTTCTCTTTGAAGTTAGTCACCTACCACTACTGTTCTGTACAACTCTGTTTCAGAGTGGTTTCCCAAGGGGTTTCCCAAGTAAACATTTTGCAGGCAGCTATCTAGTGGGATCTGGATACACCTCCTAAGGTGATCCAAACACCAAGAAACTGTTCTGATCTCAAGTATAGAAAAAAAAATGAAAGTTATCCTGACGTTTGGAGAAAGAAATGCAAAATTTTAAAAAAAGTAATGCAAAGGCATGAATAAAGAAATGCAAAAGAATCTGTAGTCAGGACTTCTCTCCTTGAGTGACTGTACTCCAGAGTTTACACAGATGTGAAGAAGATAAAGACAATATAAGCAGGCAACTACTTTTGATTCTTTCATATTAATCCTTCCCATTGCTTCCAGAATCCTCACTACTGACAAAAGCATATGACTTATTTTGCATGTCTTTCTCCTGGGGGGCAAAATTCTTATAAATATGTTCTCTCCTTTTTTTTTTTTATAAAAATTCTCAATAAAGTCCTTAGGTATAAATAGTATTCAGGAAAGCAGTAGTTTGACTGAAAAAAGTTATAAAACACAAACCTTATTAAGATCTGTTTTCTCTGCCTTAGGGTATAGATTAATTACCTTAATAATTGAGCTTTATTATCATAATTACTATAATAATTTCATGCGTATATTCTCCCAACACACAGTTTGTCCTTAGGAGTATATGGCCATGCTGCTATCTCCATAACAAGAAGGGTGAAATGAGGCACACAAAAGCTAAATGATTTGATTAGCAGCATAGAAAGCATTTGTGTCAAAACAGGGAATTAAAGACAATTTATTATTTTTTTCTAAATCCTAGTGCTCCTTCTATTAACCTTTGCCTCAATCAAAATACTTTAATATATGAATCTGCTTTGTTGTAAATGTGTTTTTATGGCTACTATTTTTTTATACTATTTTTTATACTATTTTTTTTTTTTCCAGTAGAGAGGCAGACATAAAATTGCCAAAAGCTGTGAGAAAGACATCAGAGTACCAGCAAAAGCCAAGTGTGAACTCCAGGCAAAGTCATACACATTTTGGCCAGTATTTAGGTGCACATTTAATCCAGACACAGTCAACACCTAGTAGTGCTCTTACCTTGAGTCCTGCAGGCCAGAACATTTCCAGCCCCTCTAGACGTATATATATTTCCACACACAGGGGAAATTAAGACTCACAGAAAGAGAGTGAACTCAGAGGAACAGATATTGATTCTTCATAGAAATGTTTTATTAGTAGAGATGGTTCTAACCAAATTGTTTTCTAAACCCTTACTAGGGTAACAGTAGTAGCTTAAAATGCTGTAGCGTATACCCAGAAGATAAACTATACCACATATAACAGCACTAGGGGAAAGGAGAGCCAATCAAATAATGCTTGGCTCTTCAAAAAAAGCACAACCACTATTAGCTGAAAGGCTGAATAGAGATCTAAAGGCAGCCTGGAGCATTTTGGCATTTCTCACCACACCTCCCCTGACACAACTACAGCTCTAGTGTGCGTATGCCTCTGCGTGCAGGCGTGGTAGCAGATTGATGCAGCAGTGAGCGCAGTTGGTTTATCATGGGCAAACTGCCTCCACTCCCTCCCATTCTTGCTGTGTACAAGAAGATGTAAATCTTGTTCTGTAGCTATAATAAAATCTTGAACTGAGCGGAGACCCACTTTCTTATCTGAACCAAAGATCTGCTCAGCCCAGCTGAGAGAAAGGAGAGTGAATAAAATGGTTTTTAAATCTAGTTAGTGACGATACTTATTATTATTTTTCTTAGAAAATAAGAACTGTCAGTGAAGTGTTTGAAAGCCTCTAGGGTAATAACTTTCTCAAATTTCAGAAATACTACACAGTTGCTGTAAATCAAAATACTATGTGTTTTCATTTCCTCTCCTGTAATTAAAAATTTGCTTTGATATTTAAAAGCACAAGTATACCCAAGAGTAGAATAGCTAGAAAGTGTTCATATTTGATGCTTCTGTAAACCAATGCAATTTACCTCTTATTAATAACAGAAATTAAAACAAAACCAAAACAAACACACCGTTGTGTTCAACAGCTTCCCTGTAAGAGGCTTGATATAATAAGTCCTTCCTTACAGACAATAACAAACTATAAGAAGTTAAAACTGGGAGCAGAAAACCTCCTGGTTTACAAGACATTAAAGTTGTTGGACAGTCCATTACGTTGTAAGAGCTTGACAAGCTAAGAAAAGGACACATTGTTTGAATTAAACCTATAGAACTAGGAAAGAATCTGAGAGCACTTGCATAAAACCATAGTAAAACATTGTTAGGCAATTATGCTATTCTGTATGTTATGTGGTAAATCAGTTTGATTTAGTAGGGTGCTACTAAACTGCAGGATCTGAGAGTGCTTCTTGTTTCTGGGCTCTAGCTATGTCCTGTCTCCTTGTCCACATGAGGCATCTTCCCCATCCTTCTTTCTTGGTTTTCTGTCTGATGAAACCCTGACACACAGGCCAGAAAACCAATGTATGAGTATGAGCTCTGGCTGGTTCACCTACCCATGGGACTGAGGACTTAGTAGTTCATTGTATGTATATATTCTGATGCAAACATACAGAAAAGAGATGGTCTGTTTAGCATTGAGAAGGCTCAACAGGATCTGATCAATGTCTATAAATACCTGATGGGAGTAAGTAAAGAAAACAGAACAACACTTTTCTCCAAGGTATTAAACAAAAGGACAAGCTGTAATAGACACAAACTGAAATGATGGAAATTTCACTTAAACGTAAATAATTTTTATTTTTTAAAATTATTTTTTTCTGTGAAAATGTCGTGACACTGGTATAAGTTGCCATAGGTGAAGTCTCCATCCACAGAGATATCAAAAACCTGATGGGACACTTCCCTAAGCAATCTGCTCTAGCTGATCCTACTTCAAGCAACAGTGCTGGACTAGATGATATCCTTTACAGCCTCAACTGTTCTCTGATTCTGTGTGACATTAACACACACTAATATATGCACGTCTAAATATATATAAATAAAAATATAAAATTGAATGTAGATAAATAATTGTTAATTTATACATGACATTGATATTATGTATGGGAATATTCACCCAGAAGAGACTTGCATTTGTTACTATATTTTCTACTTTTATCCCACTGTATCATTTTCAGTAAAAGCTCTTGATTAAAAGTGACTGTCTTGAGAGATGCTGAGTAGCGTTAGCAACAAACTACTTTATGTGTGATTGTGTGTGTGGGTGAACCTCACAGATCTAATTCACAGGATGATTGAAAGTAATTAGAACATTACAGACAGAAAAGTTATGAACTAAAATAAATAAGGAAATGTTGGGAGAAACATTAAGAAATGTTGTACTTTTTCCATCTAGGATGGAGCTAATCTTCTTCAAAGTAGCTCTTACGGTGCTGTGTGTTATATTTGTGACCAAAAGAATGTTGCTAACACACTAATGTATCAGTTATTACTGAAAACTACTTGCACAGTGCCAAGGTTTTCTCTGTTTCTCATTCCGCCCCTGCCAGCAATTAAGCTGAGGTTGCCCAAGAGGTTGGGCAGGACATCTGATCCCAACTCATCAAGGACGTATTCCATACAGTGTAACGCCATGCTCAGCAGTAAAACTGGGGGAGAAGTCTTTCCGAAGTAGCTGGTGCTCAGAGACTGGCTGGACATTTTTTTTCCTCTATTCTCCTTCCCATTCCACTAGAGGGAGGGAGTGAGGGCAAGAGAGTGGCCACTTGATGCTCACCTCCTGGCTGGGTCTAAACAATGGCGTATTGATGCATGATTTCTGATTGAACTTCAAAGAAAAAAATATCGTGCTAAAAATAAAATGAAAGCAAAATTCAAAAAAGTGTTTTATTTCAGAGATAAAATACAAGAATTTTACCGATCTCAAAAGTGATTTTGTACAATTTAAGTAAGGTCCAGAAGTTCAGGTGATGTCAAAGTTTTACCAAACTAATAGTAGTTGCTGCTTATTTTTATTCATCGTCCAGTTAATTGTTTTGCACAATGACAAGAATTTAATGAAATATATTGGTTTCTTCATGTTCTTGTTGAACTCAAATGCTACTGGAGCTGGAACTAATTGGCAGTTTCAGCAGGCACGGAAAGGTTTGAAAAAAAATGGAAAATGATCAAATTTCTCTCTCACCTCTAGAAACAGCCTCCTGAGCTTTTGAGTCCAGTTGTGGGACACTGTGAACACATTTAATTATGTGTCTCACAGTGCAACTGGTCTGTGAAGAAAAAGAAGTTCTTTTTTTTTTTTTTTTTTTTTTTTTTTTTTTCCTGTCAAATCCATCAGTATTGGATAAATATAACTTAAGAAGGAAAAATATCTGTAGAGTTTTGATGAGCTATTCAAACACATTATTTTGGCTCTTGGAGTTTCTAGTATTCTAGTATGAAATTTATTTTTAGATCTGCTTCAGTTTGCCCCTAACACATTCCAGTTCAGAAAGAAATAGAGTGTAGTTGTAGTTTTCTAGATGTATCCTGTATTAAATCCCTTTGAAATATTTCAATTTCTTTCCTGGAATAAATAAGTTCTCGAAAGTCTCCGTAAACAAATTTCTTAATAAGCCTAACTCCAAGTTAAAAAGTTTAAAAGTTTTAAAGTTTAAACTTTTCCTAATTACTAGCAACAAATAAAAGTGCATTGTTTGGATAAGGTATTTGGAACTAAATCAAGTTCTTCCAATACAAACATCTGAACTATAACAACTCTGTGCTAAACTAATTGTCATCTATGGCTACTGAATGGATTCAATGGATGAGTCATTGTCTGGAAGTCCTTCTCTCTTTTCATGAAGCAGAAAAGCCTTTGTGATAAAATAGTAGTTAATAAAATTTCTCCTCTGTGAAGAAATTTTATGTGTACATATATATGATGAGATACATATATAAGGCATGTGTCAGTATTTCAACTTCTCCTTTTTGTAAACATGAAAAAATGAGCACTTTTATTTTTACAGTCACAGTTGTTGCTTTAATGTGATCAAGGTATGGTTTCTAAGACTTTTGTCCACAAATATCACACTTTATTTATGTACTTTTTAAAAAACTTCCTTTGGAAACTTTTGGATCTTGTTTAATTGTGAGGGAGTCTGGAGTTCTGTTTGGTGGGCAAAACTTTCCATGTGTTTCCTTGTACTGGAATGTTTTCTTTATGCAATATATAGATATATATTAGACACTGTAATGGTTTGAAAGTGAACCAGTGAGAGACTCCAAGTCAGAAATACAATTTAACAGGAAAAATAAAATAAATGCAATAATACAAAGAAAAACCACAGACAGAGTCAGAATACAACCTGACAGTCTGTAGTTAGGGTGGTGGTAGCAGTCCAGATGAAGCAGTGATCTCGTAGAAAAGATCTGGTAGCTCTTGTCCTCTGGAAATCCAGTGGGAAAGGCCTCCTGTGCTGTCCTGAACGCCAGTTTATATCCAGGTGGGAGCACTTGGCTCCTCCCCCTGGGCAGAGCATCTCACAATGGGTTGGTATCAGTCTATGAGTCATGCAGTGGGTCCTTGATGGTCCATTAAACAGAAATAGCTCCTGGGGGGAGTTCTGTATGAGTCATGGGGCGAGGCATGGATGGGCCCATTAACAGGAAGGAGGACTCCTGCTGGGTGGGAAGGTGTTAACATCTCCCTGGACCTCTTTCCTTATCTGTTATAGCCTGGGCTGTGGGGTCTGTCCTGGGCAGCTGCTACCAAAGATTTTGTTAACAGCCCATGAGCAATGACATAGAGGGTATAGAATACACAGTTTTTGGTTCTACCCACATAATGATAAACTGGTCCCAGCCCCTGTAACCATGACAGACACACAAATATCTATCTAGATATTAGTTGTATAGTGTTATACAATATTCATATGTAAAATAATATAATATTACAGTATAATATAATAATATATAAAATGCACACATATGACTTTTTAGGAGCATGTGAAATCCAAGAATGAAGGATAAAGGAAAAAAAAAAATCAAAAAACAACAACAAAACTTGGAGAAGATAATTGTAAGCAATTTAAAGGAAGGTGTTGCTGGTATTTCAGACCCCCAAAGGCTACTGCTAACCAGATCTGTCTTGCATTCTAGTTCAGATATATGCTAGACTTTGCTGTAAATATCTGGAGAAACACAAGATTAACCAAGGGAGTTGAATCTGTGATAGAGTTGGGTAAAAAAATCCATATGCTTCTTGGCCAGGAGACTGAAATTAGCCATTTTTCACCAATAATATTTGCCTTTTACATTACTTTATAATTTACCATATTTTTATTTGGTTTTAATTTGATTTTCCATAGCGCTTTTCTCAATATTTGTTAGGCATGATTTAAGATTGTAACAGGAAAAAGCTGAACTGAAAGCATTTAATCCATGTTAGTAAAGGCAATTTTTTCTTAATGTCGCCTAAGAGATACGGAAACACGTTGGAGATTCCCATTTTGATCTTGGTCAGTGTTATCTGAAAGAGAAGCTGCTGAGTACCATTAACTGCCAGAGGTCTCCACAGAAAGAGTCCCTCTGCATTATGAGGTTCTCAACAACTTCTTCAGCTCAGTCTTCACTTCAAAGACCCCCAGCCACACTCCTGGAGTCAGGGAAGAGAGTGACAGGGACTGGAAGAGAGAACCGCCCACCATAAGTGAAGATCTAGTTCGTGATCATCTGAAGAACCTGAAAGTGTTCAAGCCCATGGGACTAAGAGAGCTGGCAGATGAGGTTGTTAAA
>NW_008581993.1:0-5087 GCF_000691845.1 Merops nubicus
CAGCTGCTGGGGGCCCTGACGCCTCCTGAAAAAGCGTGACAGCCTTAGGCTCCTCTAGGAGCTGGTGATTCCTCTCATCTCCAGCAGCCTTATCCAGCCTTTGGTCTTCCTCCCTCATGGCCAAAAAAGTCATTCCACCAGCTCCTCAAGGACTTCCTCCGGGATGTGTGCAGGCTGGCCCTGGGCCAGCTCTGTCACTGGGGCAGGGAGGACACTCCCTTATATACTGCCTGGGGCATTGTGATGCTGCGTTGCAGCAGACTGGAACTGTCTGGAAAGGGGTTATTGGGTGCTGGAGTAACTGCTCTAGTTTAAGTCCTTGGTATGGGTTAAATGTAGACAATGAGATACAAAACTTGCTTTAGCTGTGGAGTAAGACTTTCAGAGCTCATTTGTGACTTGAGCCTTTCTGAAGAGTTATTTGCCTACCTTATCTGGGGAAGATGTTCAGATCACAGCTAAAACCTTGGGAAATCTCCTTTCACTTTCAGGCTTAGTATTTTGAGTACCAAAGGACTAGGGAAGGTACTGCTCTTGTTGTTCTGTACACTGGTACCAACACTGGTACCAAAACTGGCATAGAGCTTACTCCTCACTGTGCCAGGGGCTGTTGATGGAGCGGGTTACCAGCTGATGGATCTGCCCAGCTGGACCAGGGCTTGTGGGATGGTGCCCTATCAGTGAGGTCATGGTCTGTGCCAAGGTCACCAGCAGCTCCTGGCTCACCTGCCTTAAGTGATCAGCTGGCTCTGGCTGCTCCCTGACAACCCTTTGCATAGTTACTTCCTCCAACATCTTGCAGCTCAGGCAATTCTTAAGCCAGAGGGTATCCAAGTATTTGGTGACCCACCAGTGGATTACCTTCCATTAAACTATCTTGCGTCACCTTGTGAGCTTCTGGTTTGCATATGGCCAAACTGTAGACAGAAACTGACCCTAAGGGGTCTGAGCACAAAAGGATGGCAAAGAGTCATAAACACATTAAAGCAAGAAAATAACAAAACCTACATTTAAGTTTGTCTATTATCTGCATTTATCATAATTGTTATTACTTAGCAACTTTCCTAGATGCATAAGCAATTAACACAGTTTACTGACATGAAACAAACCCAGGAACAATTAGCACATGACAGCTCTCTGAGTAGCTCAAACCTATCCCAGTTTCACTCCTGCTCCTGTGCATTACACAGTGGGATGTAAAGTGTGGAACCAAGTGACGTGAACTGACTATCAGAAAATCAAACATGTCTCGCTGAGAGATGTCCTAATGTAATACTAAGAAGCACCTCTCTGCATCTAGCACACCTTTGTTTGACACATGAAATATTCAAACACCATCTAAACTGCTTGGAGCAAGCACAGACACAGGGTACATCTACTTAGGAGCTGAGGATCTGAGGGATATGTAGTGTGTAGGAAATGTGTACTTTCACTGGCACTACCCACCCCTCCTGCCACATCCACTCTTTTTTTTGTCTTCAGTGATGTGGTCACCCCATTCTGCTCTGTCAAAGTGGGAGTAGTGGCTATGCAAGATGAGCCAGTTACAGCTCAAATGAATGAAAGCAAGTAGATCAGTGAATTAGAAGTTAATCATCGTCAGACACTGTGAAACTGCCTGCTTTTCCCTCTTGGTGTGGTGAAAGTTACTGCTCTGAAGAATTGCAGTTAATACTGTGGCTCATTAAAAAATTCCTATTCAATGAACAGAAGAATACTCCTTCTCTTTCATGTTTCTGCCGTTTCTGTCAATGCAAAGTGCCATGTTCTAAATCCTGCCAAAGATTTTGGAAAATTTTTGGAAAATCTACTGTGAGAATCCTCTTTTGTTCAGTGATATTTCTTGTCTGCTGTGCTTGAACTATGCTGGGTCACCCCATTATGGTCTGTTCTTCACAGGATATAAACCTCCATTATTGTCTGTGCTGTATCCAATAAGGAGATGACTTAAAAAGCCCAATTTGCCAGGTACTGCAGGTGAAACCATGAGATGTGGTTGTATTAGACTGTTGTAGTTAGTAATGCGTCGGGGAGGTATATTCTTAAACCTTACTCAGTCAATATCACCCTTGCTTGCTAATCCATCTTGCTTCTTGGCATGTTTTTCCTGCAAAATCCAGTTACACCTGGGAGAGGTGTGACATTCCCTTGTCATCTGACTGACTAGGGTCCAGCATCATTGCTGTAGTCACCTCCCATCACTTTACACAAGAGCAGAGGAGGGAGGTGCTGTCTCCTCACTATGTAGATAGGAGGAATCAAAATCCTATTTCCTAGATATTTTTTTAGAGAGTGCCCTCCTTTTATAAATTCTAGTTCAGTCAGGAACCTGGAAGACTTATGGAACAATTGTCCTTCCTGAGGCACAAAAAAGTTTTCAACCAAACCAGCTTGTTAAGACCTAGCAGGAAGAGGGAGAATTTATTCCTACTTTCCCAAAAATACAAAGCATGACAGCAAGCTTTTCTCTAAAATAAAAAAGAGAAGAAAGTATTTTTGTAGAAATTTTCTTTAGATGGTGCAGGACTTTGCTGTGGGCAAGGGAGCCATCCCACCAGCTGCACAGGAATGAGTAAAGCACAGATTATGCTGAGGCCTTTTTCCAGCAGTTTATACATGGAATTACCTTACCAAATTTCCTTTCCATGGTACAGCCAAGTGCTTGTGAAAGGAAGGATGTGTAGTCCTTGAAGTGAGAATGTCCTAATAGTTCAGTTTTTGAAAGCTGGAACTCTGGGGGAGGGTGCAGAAATTATGCATTAAGGGAGTCTGGAGGAGCAGAAATTAGAAGCAGCAGGGTCTTTTTTAATAGCAAAATTCCCTTCAATAAAGCAAAAATGATTGACCAGAATGGACTTGCACAGAGAGAGACTGTAATCCATTAGTGCCTCTTAATACAAAACAATTCTTTTGGAATTAGCATAAGTGAGAGCAGAATTTTGCTCATATGGAAGACCTACTCACATATCCATGAAAAATCAAGATGCAAAATGCAATGTAGTGTCTGGCTGGCAGAGATGGATAGAGAGAGGGAGAGAGGGAGGAAGAGCCATTGACAGCTTAGAATTAGGCTTGTTTATCTTCGAAGAGTGCAAGCCCGAGCCTCGCATGTTTAACCTGTTCGGCACCAGTGAGTAAAGGGCCTGTAGAGCGAGGTACAACAGCTTGCTCTGACGGTGCCGTGCATCCATCACTCCAGAAAAGAGGAAAAATAGTCCCCCTAGTGTAGCAAGGCTGTAAGAGGCACCAGGAGTCACGGAATCTGCTGCAAGTTCTGCTATGGCATGTGAGCAACGGCGTAAAGGTATTGTAGTGATAAAACCCTGGGCTCTGTCGATCACAAAGCTTGTTGGTTTTGAGGCAGGTAACCATAAATGATCATAAATAAGGAGCATTAAAAAATAAATGTGTATTTTAAGATGTTTTAACTATGAGGTAATTGGGTTTTGCATTGCTGTATAATTCTAAATCTTACTTTTTTGCCCAGGAAATATTTTCCTGGAAAAAAAAAGAGAAAGTATAAGGTGCAACGACACTGCTTTTAGAAGTCCTTAGCTTTGGAGATGAGAGGTAAATTCAAGCACATTATTCAAAAGTACCACTGTAATTTTTTTTTATTATTTCAGTTAAGTGGGGGAAGTATAATGCACCTGATGAGAGAAAAAACAAGTTTGAAAGGGAGACAGTATTCAGTGCCACTGAGGACTACCTCTTTTCCTGGATGCCAGAGATCTAGTGTGCCACACAAATTTGTGCCACCTTGGATTTGTGTTCTCACACATTAAATAGTAACAGAGCCTCCTCCATGTGTGAACCTTGATCATAGCCTCTCTCTCAATAATTTTAGGTACAACAAGGTGCCGGGTGCTGTAGGGGCACGCAGGAGGGCATAGCTGCCCTATATTGCTGTGGCTCCATAAGGAACTTCCTCTTGTGCATGCTGAGGGATAGCCACGGATAAAAAGTTTTAAAGGGAAGCAGAATGTTTCTGCTAGGGACACAGCACAGCTGGTTGGGAAGCAGTATTTGTCATTCTGTCCTTCAGCAATTTTCCTTAAGTTGGCAGCACCGGAGTGAACCTGGCCTGCCGACCTCCCCTTTGCACCCTGCTCTCCACCCGAGTCTGCCCTGTGGCAGATTAGGACCTACCTTGCTCCTTCACCTTTTTGACTGCTGACGGGGGAGCTAAATCACCTTTCGAGCAGCAAAGCGAGGGAGTGTTTGGAGGAGGGAGTAGGGAGATGATTCCTCACAGTAAGTAAAAAGACAACGTTGGACTGATAGCTCTTGGGGGACAGACAGTGGAAGGCCCAAGGGTTGAGCGGTGAAGCTGGGACGGTGCCTGGGGACCAGCTGTGCAGCCCCTACAGGACCAGGTAGATTTGGCTGAGGGGAAAGGTCTCCAGCTCCACAGAGGTAAGGGCAGCTCTTAGGAGGTTCTTGCAGATGTTGGGGTTAACAGCGATGCCGGGACTTCTGCAGAGGCGTGAGCTGCAGGGACGCTGTTTTACAGCTTACAGAGTGGACTGGCATTTCCTGGAAGCATAGGTTGGTCGTGGCAAGAAGAGAGGCAGAACACAGCTCACTTTGGGAGGCAGGAGCTCCTGCAGCTCTGCCCGAGCGCGTGAGCATCTGGCTGGTTTGTTGGTGCGTGAGGGTGCAGCAGATCTGTGTGCATGCAGTGCTGGGCTTATTTGTGTGCTGCAACGTATGTCTGGGTCAGTGTCCTTGCTAATAAAACCCCCGTGGTGGTAATTGTCAGGTTTACTTGCTCAGATAAGTTAAGGGAATTTGAAAGGTGTTTGTGTATATCCACTGCTAAAAGGCTTCTCCTGAAGAGAAACTATAAAATAAACATCCTGAACTTTCCTTTCAAATTCACGTGCAGTATTTGCCTCCAGTGTGTCTGCTCTGAGGCAGCCAAGGCGACCTCCCCTACTCACTCCCCCCTTTACCAGTTGTACTTTGGACTGCTTGCCATGATACAAATGTTGATTGTGGCCTTCACAACACTGCCTGATTTTTCCATAGAATTGTCCTGGGGGATGAGACCACAGCAAATTCTCAGCTGACCAAAAGGCAGCCCA
>NW_008581993.1:5102-63584 GCF_000691845.1 Merops nubicus
GTTTTCTTGCACGAGTAAGAAGCAGATAAGATTTCAGCACAAATGGTGCATTTTAATTGTGTTTATAAATGAAATGTGGAGCAGATGTTGGAAGCAGCATTTCAAATACACAGTCTTCCTCATCCCAGAGGCAACATTTCGGTGTTAATATTGTATATCTATTTAAAATATTTGATTTGTAAAACTTCTAAAGCTAAAATGTTTTCTTGGCCAAGGAGCACTTTTGGGTCCTCGTGCGTCTATTAATTTTTTCTGGTTTCTGATTTTTTACATATGTACCAAGACTTCCTTTCTTAACTTTTTTTTCTTAGTATTGGGGAAAAAAAAATGTATTATAAAGACTTGAATACAAAGTAAATTATATTCCCTGCTCATCTTAACATAAATTCCATTTCTCCTGTATATACATGCATATACATAGATATAGATATAGACATATACATACACATCAGCTCTATCACGTTGCAAATACTTCTGGATGTTGCATCTTAAAATTTCATCGCAAGAAATATTAGACTGGTAAGTGCTGTACCTACAATTGGTATATTGTTGGTATTCTCACATTTGTTTGGCTATCACATGCTGGGATCAATATTGTCAATACCTTTAAAAATGAGATAATAACTTCAAAATATCGCCAGGAACTTACTTAAAATGGAATGGGTGCAATATATTAAGCTTAGACACTAAACTGCTTTTTTTTTTCCTGTATTTTTACTTCTGACAGTCTTTGAAAAGCAGGTTGTTCGCACGAGCAAGAGGAACACAATTTTAGGAGGGCAGAAAGATGCACTAATATTTGTATGAAGCTGTAGTACAGCAAAAATGATATTGCCAGAGGACTGTATTGATCCTCAAAGGGTTAAAGTGCTACCGGGTGACATTAATGTCACCCCTCAGCAATCACTGGCCAATAACGTATCAGCAATCAATGCTGCAGCGTGTTGTTCACGACACTCCGGTTTTGGAGACAAGTGGCTGATGTATTTTGACAAGAAGAAAAAATAGTCTTGGAAATTCTTGCAAATCTTAACTCGGAGGGGAAGATATATGAAACAAACTGCTTCCATTAGAAAAAAAAATGGTAATGTTTGCCTTCATAAGTAACAACATTTTATGTCAGTTCAGTGGAGCAGTGAATGAACCAAAACTCTGCTAACCTTCAAAATGGAAAGGATTCCGTAAGTAGGATTTACATAGTCTGAATATTTTATATTTTGAGTGCTCATCACAGCTTGCATAAACTAATATTTAAATATATATTTCCAATAAAGAAAAGATTTGACTTCTGGTGGAGTAAAGCAGTGAGACATGTTTTGGCTTGTGAGTACAGACACAGGCTTCTCAGCCCCTACTCCTTTTCTTTTTTCCTGTTAGCATTTTTCTTCTATCAAGTTCTTGTAATTTGTACACATTCCAAGAAGGGAATACAAACCTCTGCACTTTGACACAAAAGAAACTTAAAAAAAAAATATAAATGAGAAACTCAAACAGCCATAAAGTAAAAGTGCAAAGTGGGGAATAAAAAATAGAGGCTGCGAGAGGACGCGAGGGGTTAAAGTTCTGACCACTGCCTGCATGTATAAAATTGTATCACCTTATCTGAAAAGTTTAGGCTCAAAAGAAAAGCTTCAGTTTAAAATACCTTTTAGGTTTATTAAATCTTTAGGCTGAAGATTACAGCAAGTGTTTTGTCTTTGGTGAGTAGCTGTTTGTCTCACTTTATTTACTTGGTATTGGGTATTTGTCAATGTCATTTCATATCTGCAGAAAATTCATACGTTCTATGGAAGTATGTATGTGTGAGAGTGTGCTGAAGGTCACATGACTGTTTCATCCTATTTGGTGGAGCAGCTTGACTTTTTTTCCCTTGCTTTTGGTGATGGTTGTGAGTGCAGAAGTTGATTGACAGATGCATGCCAGAAACCCCCATTCTCCTTTTCAAAGACTACATATGATGGATTGCGATCTCTCAGCTCAGCAGGACACAGGGACCATGCAAGCTGTAATTGGTCAGGTATGGAGTCAGCCATTTCTCAACTCCCCTTTTATTTTTTTTTTTTTTCACAAGGGTCTAACCATATGATTCACATAATTCATATTTACAGTACCATCTTTCTATCTGTATCTTCAGCTACCAGCGAGGGTAGTACTGAAAGTGAGAAAGGCAAAAGGACCACAATAATCTGGCCAGGGAATCACTGGTTAAACCTAAAACACCATGCTTTTCTTCTGATAAACCCGGGTTATAATTTAGTCTGAGCTTTGTCAAATCAATTTATTAATTTGCCGTAGTATTTTGTTTAAATGTGCTGGAGTAGAAGAACTGAGGAGTGAAAGTGTTCTGTTTGCTGGGGAGTTGCTTTCTATTTCTAATGCTGTTCATTATTTCTATATTTACTGTATTCCTGTACTACAGGCTGTGGATTTTTTTTCTTTTTCTTTTTCTTCTTTTTCTTCTTTTACTCCTAACCCAGATAATGTGTGATTGAGCTTGGTAAATGTAGTAGTCTTTGCTGCTGCAGAGGGGCAGCCTGCAAATTAAACACTGCCACAATCTGAAAGGTCCAGGTGGTCTGCTCGTGCTTCCTAATGCAATCCAGCACAACAGCTTTAATAAACAGCTCTATTTAGTTCTCCCTCCCTGTATCCAGGGAAGTGAACTGGTCTGGGGCTGCTGTGATGAAATGCCAGAAGAATATCTCTCAAAGGCCTCACAAGCTGATTTTTAGAGCTTTTCCGTTTTGTCGTCTTTGTCTTCCAAATGGGTCAGTGAGTCCTTCTCTTTCTGTTTTGTGATTTCTGATAAGTCTGTAGTTTTTATGTGTGTGTTTTAACCGTGCTGTTTTGAGCTTTAGCCAGAAGAGAGAAGAATCATTGTCTTTTCATTTGCTTGAAATAATAACCTGAAGTGGGGAAAGAAATTAAATTATTTTGTCCTGATGTACACAGGGAGGGTTGTTTTCCTATGAATGCAGCTGGAGTCAGATGAGGGTGTCTGTTTTTCTTTTTCTAACAAAATTTTAAGTGCTCAACACTTTCTCATTACCCACTGACTTGTAAATCAGTCTCGGGCAAAGGGTATTTTTTGAACTCTGAAAAGTTTGTGGGTTTTTTGCATATGTTTCCAGTGTAGTGAACGCATGCTGCTGAGGTGATGGCATAGTGTTTGTGTTTCCTATATGTTGATACAATGGTGGAAAAATACGCATCCTACACACTGTTTTCAACTAAATTATAGCAAAGCACAGAAGTCCCTCAAAGCACATGGTTTATTAATACCATCGTACACAGTAATGCATTTCTGGGCAGAAAATGTCAAATATGTAATACCATGTTTACCACAGACTTTTATTGCTTTAAATATTTTAGAAATAGAAGATACATTTTTTATTAAAAAATCCCCCAAACATTAACAGCTTTCTATTAGGCTGGCTTGTAACTAAAAAGTGGGGCACGTTTGTCAGTATTACAGTGTATGAAAATAAGTATTTTAGAGCGGGTTAATTACCTTTTTTTGTGTCAACTTGTTCAGTCTTAAAGAAATATATTTAATGATTCTAAGGCAGGTACAATGGCAAGGTTTTGAGCAAGTACATTTGACAGAAAATGTACCCTGAAACTGTGATAAATCTCAGAGCTTGTAATACCTCTTTAATGTAACTTTTCCTTTAGCATGTAAGAAAGTATAAGTTAGCTATTTCATGTTTAAAGCTTGCTAGCTCTCAGAAAGTGGGTTTGAGGCTGGAAAGGGTAGGAGCATGCTTTTTTTTCTGTGTGTAACATTCCATATTTCATCAATTAAAAAGAAGTTCAGGGATGTGTGGAAAAATGCTTATTTCGTGTGTTAGTGTATTTCATTCCCTAAAAATCAATAATGAGGGCATGGACTTCAAAGAAAAATACATTTAGCTATTTTAAATGACTAACTTCTTTGTGTTTTTTTATGTCAGAATTTATTGGTATAATTATTGTGTGACTTAATGTGTTATGTTGCAAACCATTTTTAGATGTGTATGTGTGCACATTTATGTTCCTTGTGCAAGTATGGACATCCAAATATGTTCATAAACCCACGAAATTTTCAGTTATGTTTTTGTTTTGATTAATTCTGCAGTGTTCAGTTGTTATTAGCTACATGTGAAGATAGAACAAAAAGTTAAAAAATATTTTTTCCTGATACAAATGCTGTATTTTCTAGTTGTGTAATAAAAGTTAGTTAAAACTTGGGAAGCACAGAGCAATCAGTATAATTAGCATGCATGGCTGAAAATAGAAACAGACTTTCTCTGTGAACTCTAATACTCAGCTGACAAGAGAAAATAACTTTCAAAAGGCAAACCCTATGCCATGAAATCTTTCTACTCTGTAAGGCTATATTTAGTACAGAGAAATAACAAAGGTTTGCATTTTAGGTATGTGTAGGTTTTTTAGAAGAGATGTTAATTTCCTCAGAGTATTGTTTCAGAAAAAAAAAAAGTTCTCAAGAATCTTTGTTAACTTTCAAACCTGCAAAAGCTTAAATAAATGTTTAGCATTTGGCCCTTTTATTTCAGAATTGTATTTTTCTCCAGCTGTGAGAACTAGATTTTGTTTTGACTAATCCTGCCGATGTAGCTTTAAATTCAGCCTTGTTTGCTGCTAATGGAGTGTGAACTTGCCTAATTAAAAATCCAAACTATACATGTATATCTCTGCTCCAATGGAGATCAGAAACACTAGCAGATATTTGTAGTTCAAACACTAGGCTGTGTATGACATGAAAGTAATAGCAGGAGCATGCTGAGGTAAAGGCATTTTCAACACCAAGTACTTGTTCATCATTAAATGAATTTGCCACTCTTTTTTTATATATTCTTCATTTTGTCTGCCTCCAAGCACCAGTGTCCACAGTGGCTCCCACTGGTGATGGCAACAGTAAGCAGTGCTACCCACTCCTGACCAGCACCCAGCACCTGGGTGCGCTGGCTCCAAGGTGCAGAACTGCTCGTCTACCTTCCCTCTGGATTTTTCCTCCCCCAAGCAAGCAATAAAACAGCCAAGTACTCTGAAGAACAACCTCCCTGCCTAGCGTGTCAAGATCTAGAAGCTCATTGCTCATTGTGATTTTGATTCATAACTGGAGTGTTTGGAACGAAACCCCAATCCCTGTCAGCAGCAGTGTGTAGCATCCTTCCTTCCACGCTGAACCGTAATACCTGCTATTTCCTCAAATGTTTTGTGCTTATAGAAACTGTTAGCTGGATTTTTATATATATTCCTTATATATCCCGAGCCCATCTAAACGAACAGGTAATTAAGTGTGGCATCTGATTATTCCAATTATGCTGTATATTCTCTACCTTGCACACTCTCTAAAATCTGTACTATACCTTCCTCTTCTTTTTCCCTTTTTTTTTTTTCTCCCCCCTCCCTTTTTTTTTTTCCTCAGACCTAAGCTTGTGAGTGACAGGTTAGTTCATCAGCATTACAGCCCTCCTGTTTTTGTCTCATCTCATGCAGACAGGTCAGTGTGTCCAATCCCCCTCCTGGCTCTGCTATCCCCAGGGGAGCCCAGGCCAGGCTGCCATCTTGATCCGCCGGCCTGAGGGCCCGGCTGCCTTCGCACTGCTGCCTGCAATGGGGCTGCACATACCGGCAGGCAGGAAAGGGGGGGCAGGGTGGGGGCGGCTTAAATCCCGGCTCTGTAAACTGCAGGGAAGTAAATTAGGTAACATTCTTCAAATAAGCAGGTGTTTGCAGTTATTAATGGTATGTTTGAGTTCTCTTTCTACATGTTAACTGTGTTTATTTTCTATATTTCGATGGTATCCTCCATGTGATCTCATCATCTAGTAAAAGCTATTTATGCAAAGGTAAATATGCGCTCTTCTCCCATAGAGAGTTCTGCTCCCAAGCCAAATTTATGGAACTGATATATTTCTGCAGCCAAGGTGGGTCTTCCTGGTCTGTGTTTTGGTTTATTGCCTTTTTTTTGTGAGTGTGGCGGAGTATTTTTCCCCATGATTAACAACAATAGAGAAAGGGGATGAATGTTTTGGAGAAACCATGTGTTTCCCTAACGCATGGGTCACTTCACACAAGTTTGAACTGTTCTTAGTGTTGGTTTGCAAAGCAGATCAATGCATACCCAGGAGTTTAATTCTCACCAAATGAAGATCAGGTCTGTAATATTAGTTGGAGCAATCTTCATGTGATTTTCTTGTCGTTGTAGGGATGGTCTTTCTCTCTTAGAACACCTGTTTCCATCTCTGACCTAACATACAGAAATTCCTGTAACGTATACAAACAGAAAATAACCATCTTACACATAAAATTAAGACCCACTTTTACAATACAGCAAGAAAGTATAACCTTTTGCCTACATTATGGGAGAAATCCTGTTCTCTCTAGCAAGAATTAGGCCCACCACTGTTAGCATGACTACTTGCATAAGTGAGGTCAAACTGCTTGTCCCCTTGGCTGCTCAGTCTGTGTCCGGCCCAGACACTGTTGTCCATTACAGCCACGAGCAGTTGTTTTCTGCAGTTTGAGACTGTGAACGAGAGACTTACGGACAGGTACACGCTGACTGTTGTTTCCAGTAGTAGAGAGACAATGTGAACAATACGAATCATGTCTGAAAAACTTCAAAAACATATTTTTTAATATTTATGAACAAGCTGGTACTCCTGATAATGAAGCATTCCATCTCTGCAGAAACCCACTGTTTTATATGCTCTCTAGTATACTGTGTCCTTAAGAATTATTATTGTAAGGAGATGCAGGAATGTGGCTGTAATATTTTACAGTATAAATATTTGTTGTAGAGGAGTTTGGATCTCGTTAATTTAATATATGTAAATTCTTCAGTCCTAGGCCTGGATTCCAGCAAAAGAATGCATTTCTTTGTTGACTTTTGTTTTCACAGCAGAAAAGATGGATTTTTATCATTTTCATTCATGCTTAAAAAGATTTTTTTGTTTTCACACCAAAATCAGGTTTTAATTGAAAGCAGCCCTCTAAAACCATTTTTAGTCATTTTTTTCTTACTGAATTCCTGTATTCTTTTCCTTTTTGTGCTACTCTGCTGTCTCATCTGTTAGTTTGTGGGTCAGGCCAATTAAGAGGTCAAATCTTAAAAAAGCTGTGATTTACACTGTGTGTATATATTTGCTATTATTCTAATGGTAAGAAAAAAATAAAGTATGTCAGATGACCTTTAAATGGCTGGGCAAGCAACACTCATCCAGTGATGTAGATTTTAATCTTTTGGCGATGCATTTACATTCAAGTACCTCTGCTGTGTTTCCTAGATCCTAAACTGATAAACTAAATACCAGTCTGGGCCACTTTTGTATGTACAGTACATGGAAGTGGCTGTGCTGAGCCTCTTATCTTACACTGACCTGTAGCTGTGACAAGACTTCTATTTTTCTTTCCTGATCTGAGCTGCAACTCAAATAAAAGAAAATAAAAGGACAATTGAAAACAAATTGTATATGGCATTTTCTACATTAGATGAGGACCTGGCAAAATATACTTTATTCCTGTGATTTACATCTCTTTGTCATTTGCTTGTAATGCTGCTTCATATTCTGAAATTGTAAAACTAGTAGGCAAAGACCCTCGGATCAGTCAGTTCTGAATATGTGCATGTTTATCTCTCCTTGAAGTTACAGGACTTAAATGTGCACTTAGAAGTTGGTCAGCAAATCACTTAAGCCTGTATAAGAAGTCTGCAGCTGCTGAATCTTGAGGTGCACAGTAGAATCCTGAACTCAACAGGACTCATCACAGAAATAACTCTTTGCAGGATCTGGTCCAAATTTCCTATTGAGTAACTGTCATTGCTAATAAATATAACCAAGTCTGGTTTAAATGCTAGCTAAATAATTGCTATGCAAACTCTTTAATCCTAATAGTCAGTTCTAATTATAAAAGCCAGCAACTCAAGGCTCTTGAACACTTATTTTTTTGAGGATGTCAGGGCAACAGGTAAATGGACTTATAGCTTCAGGGTTTTTGTTTTATCATTGGCTTTGAAACCTCTGTGATATGTAGGACTACTTCTTCAAAAGAGAAAGATTAGTTGTTGATATTTGCTGCTGATTCTCTGTTGACTGTTAGTGCTGTTCCATAGGAGAGCTTTATCTAACTGTTAGATCAAAAGAAAATTTTGAAGATCAAGAGGCTGTTCTAAATTTCTAGCCATTTTTAAAAGTAGTAGTGGGAGAAAGCTTTTTTATTTTTTTAGGAAAAAAAGGTGGAGGACGCACACACAAATCTTTATAGCAATGCATTCATGGTGAATGATATAAATTAAATTTTTGTAAGCTGACTAGAATAGTTTTTGTAGTTAATAAGCCTGTTTTTTCTATCTAAGGGTGGTATGTATATGCCATATTATAGCAAAACTAGGTCCAACAAGCTGTTATGCATATTCTTCCTTTTATTCATGTAAGTAATAGCAACTGATGTCATTAACACTAATGCATATATTTAGCTGAGGAAATGTGTTTGAGAGATGAGAGCTTTGGAAATGGATCTTGCTCTCTGGTGTAGGTACACAGCTGTCCTATGCCCTTTGCTCATGTGAATGAGGATTTACAGGGTAGGAGGCTGAGAGCTGCTTTTGTCAAAACAGATGGGTCTTGTCTCAATGGGCTTCCCTCTACCACCCTACTGTAAAAGAAATTCAGTAATTTGATAAGCAGCGCAAAAATCTTGCAAAAATCTTACTTATGAGAGTAATTCTTGATCCTGTGCAATTTCCAGAGTGTATTGTGTAAATTACTTACTAAATATGATAGGTAAATCTTTCCAGGGTAGGGCTCTGAACCCACAGATGAGGAAGAGGTTGTGTAAATTACTTACTAAGTATGATCTATTCAACATAGGTAAATCTTTCCAGGGTGGGGCTCTGAACCCACAGATGAGGAAGAGCATTGCAGAGAAAAAGATCCTTAAGCAAATGGGATGAACAAAAAGTTGGAAAGGAGCTTCATGCTACTTCAGCCATTGATTCTATCAAGTAATTTTTACTTTGCAAGTTTCTAGCATTTTCAAGGATTTCGGATTCATGTTTAGAAGACACAATCCAGCTGTGTAATGACACTGCCAAAAAGGAAATATTAGGGCAACAACAAAAGACAGAAGCAGTTTTTCAGTCACCCCCTGCTATGGAAATAAGAGTTTGAAGCAACAGAAGATAATGGAGCATGAGGTTTTAGTGAAAGTCATGTTAATAGCATTACACAACAGCTGCTGTTAGACATGAGAGAATTTTGTATCAATGTTACAAAATGTTGTAAACAGTTTAGTGAAAAGGACATCTCTAACTGCTTTTCCACTTACTGAGCCAACTTGTGAAGCTCTCACTCAGATTTTAATTGAGATTTCCTCATATTTCATGTGCAATGAAGTATGGAGGTGTTTTACCAGAATAAGAAGCCTGGTGGTGTGCTTTTTTCTTAGAGCTGGAGGCTTTAGCCCATTTCTGGAAGCCATCTTTTTGGGGGGGGAGAAGAAAATGCAGCACAGGCTAAGACTGAAGCAACAATATCGATGACTTAGATGTTTCATATCCTTATTTCAAGCTTATGACTTAAAATCACATTGTCTAAGACTAATGTCCAAGTAGCATCAGCCTGTTTATTCATAGTGTAACACACTAAAGGCTGTGATTTACTTTTTTTCTTAAATTTTAACAGAACTGCCTGATCGTTACCAATTCCATCTTTAAAAATAAAAAAAGGCTACCAGTGAAAGATGCAAATAATTGATGATTTTTAAGTCTGGCAGTCCAGAGATACTGTCATGATGGCTATAGCTGTTTGTCCTGGAACGAGATGCTGCCAAGAGCTGAATGCTTCCATAGTCCTAGACTTCCCACTGACTGTTCCAGCAAGGCCTGAATGTTTTCAGTCTTCTTTGATGGCAGGGTTAGGCCCTGAAGCATAGAAGGGAAATATTTCACTTGATTTTTTTTTTTCCCTCTTCATAAATTGTTAATGAAGGAAAAATTAAAAGGTTTCCTGTGAAAATTGTTCTGTTTAAAGTGAAATTAAATCTGGAATAAAGGAGAATAAGGCTACTCTTGGAAACAGAACAGCTATTGCAGGATTCCTGGCCATAAGTCTCACCTTCCCTTCCCTGTGCTTATCCCTTTGTGTACAAAAGGTGTTTCACATTCTTCAAATGATTATACAAAACAGAAATAATATCTGCAAACAGGAAGCTCCCAGTCTTTTGGAGGAACGGTTGAAAGTTGTGGCAAATGTAAAACTGGCTCCTAATGTGGAAGAATAAAGCAGAGAACATCAAACTCGTCTCACTTAGTGTCACTCATGATGATTTATCATTATAGTCAGAGCAAGCTGTGATCTCAGTGCTGAAACAATTTTGTCCATTAAGAGAGGGAAAAAAAACAATCCCCAAACCCAGACCGTTCCAGCTTGGTTCTTATATCCTTAGGGTTGCAATATTGAATTCAGAATTGGGGGAAGCTTAATCTTGCAGCCAGATTTGACAAGATACTGGTTGATCGGTAGGCAGAAGTGATGGTTTGTGCGTTGTAATGCCCATGGTGTGAAATAAAGAAAGATAAGAAGATTTTTCCAGAAGCCTGGATGTAGTATTCACCACCTGCTCCAACTTCTCACCGTGGTAGGCAAGGAAACCCGTGTATGCAAGGTGGTGAGCAAAGCTCACAATTTCACAGCCTGACAGAACACAGACTGCTCTAAAATAGGGTGTGAGGGTTTGCAGTGGCTCTGAACAGTTATCTTTTTGTTTGTTTTAGTGCTCTTGTTTATCTGAAGGCTGATCATGAAGCCATTTAAGCACACCCACAAATATCCCCGTGGGCTTATTGGGAGAGCTCACATGAGCACCATATTGTGCATCAGACTATGTAACACTAAAGGTCTGGATCTTACCTGGCCTCAATGGAACACAAATATGTACAGTTAACAACAAAAAAAAAGCCAGTTTTTCAACTCTACTCCTGGATAGTAGGAGTCTGTGTGTGGGGAGTGCGTATAGGCAAAAACCTGGAAGCTGCATCTGAAGTCTTGCAGGGGGGAGCAATGGGCTCATTGGCAGTTTTTTTTTGAAAATAGAACCTGGATTTTGAATAACCAATCAAAAAAAAAAAAAAGTGTTGGGGTGCTGAAGACTGGAGTTTTTTCCCCTGAATATGTTGTTTTCTAGTTATTTTTTAAATTCATGCTGGATTCTTAGCAAGAGGAGAAACTGAGGGTTGCCCCCTAACTAGGGATTTAGAGTGACTCTGTAATGAATTTTAACCCAAGAGGCACTGTGGATATTCAGCAAACCTTTGTTGTATTCTGCTCATGTCCTTATGCTAGACCCATCACCGTAGTTATTAGATCTCAAAGATTACATTCTTTGATCTAGTGCTTTCTAAATCCTTAAACCACAGTTTATTTATTTAAAAGGTTATATCCAGCATTGGATTGGATTGTAAAGTACCCTTTGACTCTTTCATGAAGGACACAGTAGAAACACATGCTGCTGAAAGAGTATTTCCTTCTGACCATGAAGTACCACAGCATTTTATTGAATTAAGAACTGCACAAGGATCTGTGCTTTTAATCTGGCCAGTGTGTTGAGAATTTTTTTTTTTTACCTTGCTGTTATCATGATATCATTAACTTCTGATACAACAGACATTTATTAGGGTATGTGGATGAATTTCAGTTACTCTCTAAATTAAAAAAAAAAACAAACCAACAAACAAACCAGTAAAGCAGCTTTATATTTCCCTAAAAAAATAAATGCTCAGGATGTGTTCTTGGGGTCTTTTTGATCCAACATTTACCAGGCTTCACCACTCTTAACTCTGTGGAGCTAAACAGAGTTACATTTGGGTAAAAATGATCACCAGCAGCTTTTAAGCTTGTTCCATCAGATTCAGAAGCCCTTACATGAGCAAATTTACTAGTGTAGTCTGCAATGCTTGATTAATTATGAACACTGTGATGTGACTCCCAAGATAACTAGGAAGAAGGCACAGAAAGCAAAAGAGAAGAACACCAAAATTGAGCCCAGTGTGCTCCATCCTGACTGATATTAATTATATTGTATCCAAACTTGTCTCCTTTTTTTTCTTCCTAACAAGGAAAAAAAGGCAAACTATAAAAAATTTCATGTAATTTCCCTTAATCCTGGAGAAGCTAAGAATGAAATTGGCACCTGAAAAGAAAAAACTTGTTAAAAATAGATATTATTGTTTCATTTTTAAATGTTTGTGTTTGATTATTTTTCGAGAAGCTGAGCCCTTGGAGACAGTAACCTTATTCTGCTTTATACTGAGACCTCTATACCATCTGGTAGTACAAACTGGTGTAAAGTGGGTGTAAGAGAATTTATTTATGTGTACTTTAAAGCTCTTATATTTCCAGAATGGTGGAAAGCCATCATAGTATAAATGGGAATCTCCAGTCTCTGGAATTTCCCCTCCTTTTTTTTTTTTTTTTTTTCCGATGGAAATGAAAAGGGATAGGCAGAAATCATGCTGAGGAAAGAGAGCAAGGCTAAACGTAATTAGGTACAAATAGATGTTCATTAACATCCATCCTGAATTGAAACCCAGGCAAGGTGAAAGGGCCAAGTCCTATTTTAGCAGCCACCATCCGTACCATGGCTGGCAGTAATCAAAACATGAAAGGAAGTGAGCACCAGTCAAACCACGCTAGTCAGTACCTGACAGCACAACCCAAACAAAATAAAGGCTGCTTTCTCAGTCAAAGAGTAGAGAAAAACAGCAGAGAAGAAGCAAAACAAAGAATAACAGTTCTACTAATTGGAAATGTCTTAGAATTTAGTCAGACGTGGGGAAAAAAAATATTAAAATAGCAATTTGGGGGTTGACCAAGAAGTTGTCTTTGAAATTTTGAGAAGCTTCCTACTCCATTTTATTTCATAATGCCTTTTAAACAGGCACACAGGAGGCTTAAGGGATTGTGTGGAGGTTGTGAGTTATTTCTCTTTGCTTCCCTATTTTGTGAGAGGCCCAGAGAAAAATATTGGCAGTGTTTGTAGAATCTTCTATAATTGAAGTAGCCCAGTATTTCACTATCTTAAGACCTTTGCTGCTGTTAGTCTTTCCACCTAGTTGGCCACTTCCTCCTGAATATTTTTGAAGACAATTTCAGCTAAAATACTTCAGCAGTTCCAAAGGAGGATAGGGAAATATGGGATAGTTTTGCCCCCTTTAAAGCATTCCACATTTAAGATCAAAACACTGAATTTTGTGAGAAGTAGGAGCATTGTGTTTGAGATGTCTCTTCTGGTATCCTGTGACAAGCCACCCATGTTTGATTATGCTCCAAGCCTCTGAGAAATGTAGTTGGTACATGTTTACTTGGCAACTCTAAACAACTACATCCCCTAAAGATTCACAGAAAATAAAGGTGTGAAAGGAACCTCAGAAAGTCGTATACACATAGATAGGATAGGCTTATCTGAGTCACATCTGACAGGTATTTGTCTCAGTGCTTCTTGAAAAACTCCAGCAGGACCAATTCCTCAGTATCCTTGTGCTATTTGTTGTGTTTAATTCTCCCTGCCTTAGCATGCGCTGTTAGAAAGACTTCCTTGCAGCAAAAAAGAATCTTTCTAGCTTGAAGTTAAGCCTCTATCTTCTTCCCTCTATTTAGAGATATCAGATTATTTCTGTCCCCCCTCGAAAGCCTAGCTTATAACTTGGCCCATCTTGGGAAATGGCAGAAGTGACTCCAGGGACCCATGCTCCTGATGTACTCTGTGACCATGCTCTGGGGGAGATGGAGGGGGAAGAGGAATGATTCAAACAAAGACAGGATGAGAGCCAGGGAAGATACAGGTATAGACTGAAGCAATGAATGCACAAGTAGCCAGGAGTAGAGAGTGGTGAGGGATGGTGAGGAAAAGTAGGAGAGTAGGAGCTTGAGGAAAGAATGGGTCCAAGAGAAGTTGGAAACCGTGATAATAGGGAAGAGGACTTGCCCTGTCTGTAGGCAAGCTGAGATGAGAGGAGCAATAGAGAGGGGACTGGACCTGGCTAGAGATAAAGACAGAAACAGAAAACCTGTGGGGCAGGTTCCACTCGCTGCTTGGGAATTTCTGCTGGCAAATTCCACTGGCAAAGTATCTGTTTTCCTTTAAAAATTAGGAACCTATACATGAAAAATGTGAAAAACATTATTTGTTTTGTTAAGCCACATAATTCAAATGAAGCATTTGTACAGTCATAAGTTGTTTTCCTTGTAAATGTGCAAAATAAAAATACCTTTTAATTATGCAACCCACACAGATTTGGTTTCTTTAGTGTGAACTCTATACTTCCACAATTTGGTAATATATATTTTATTACAATTTCTGAATATTCTATTTAATATATAATGTTTTTTTGCTTCCTAGATACTGAAGAAAGTTTATGTATGTGTACATACATAAATATGTATGTGTGTATATGTGTGTATATATATATATTCTGGGCCAAAATCCAGAAAAGATTCTATATATTTGGGGGAGTGTTGGATTTGTGTAACTTTTAAAGATTAAAAAAGGATGATTTTAAAAGAAAAAGTAACTTTGAATTATGCACTCAAACTTTTCTGCTGTCAGAATGCCCAACTGAAACTTATGGACTTTTTTCTCTCTTTTTCATATGAAGGGTAAGGTTAATGGTTCCAAGATAGCTGAATTTCCATTTTGAATGAAAATTTTCCCAGAGATCTTGTTGTTACTATTTCCAACAGACAAAACCTATGAACTTATCCAGGAGTTTTGCTAGAACAGTGACTGACATCTAGATATTTGGATATATATAGAACCTGGTCTTCATACAAAGCAGATGCATGAAACGCCCAGAATAAGTGTTACTTGGCTCTTAATTCTGCACAGCCTCAATTAGTTATTTACAATGTCACAAATGGCAGCATTGCAAAGCCAAGTGCTTCTTCACTTCAAGTGTCTAATACATTTCCTTTGCTGCACAGTAAAAGCTTCAGGTTACTACAGAAGAACAACATTGGATTATCATTTGAACAGATGTAATTACTACTTTCAGGAGCTTGAAGTCACTTTAATTCCTATACTACACCAATTTTATTTGTGATGGGAGGGGATAATTTTCTGAAACTTATTTACCTTTTCTTCAGCTTTATTTACAATTGTGACTATAATCTAATGTATGATTTAGTGAGAGCATGTCATCATACTGAAGGAGAGAGCTGGGTAGCTAGTGCAAACCACTTATATGGGGCAAAGTGATGTGCAGAGGGAAATGAATAATTGCCAGCATGGGGGTGTGAAACAGCCAGGATTAGAAGGGGGAGATGAGGGGTGGAAGGAGGGCATAGCAGCTAAAGAAAAAGTGTTTTGGTAAGGCTGAAAATTTTGGAGCTATTTTTAATAGGTTTGTTACAGTTTTATATATTGAACTAGTAGTAATAAGGACGCACAAAAGTTGAAAGATTAGGACTAGTAGCCAGGATTAGGCTGTGGTGGAGAGCTGTGTGAAACAGTTGTATGCAGGAAGACTGAGGATAATAAAGCTACATCCATGTTATATCCTTTCTCCTCACCTTTATCCATTCAGCATCTGCTCAGATGCAAGTTCATGGACCCGTCTTACCAAGCATCAGCAGAGCATGCTTGTTGTGACAGTGGTGCAGTGACAACTCGGACGAGTGTAAAACCAGAGCTTGATCCCATCACCTTCCTGCTCCTTATTGATACTTTGCAAAAATGTAGCTGTTGCCACCATTAATGTTACTCTCTTAAATTCCTCTTTTATGCCTTAACTGAAGGTAGATTGGCATAGGAATTGCCTGGTGACAAACTGGGGCCTACAATGTTTCAGAGAAAGGTTACAAAACCAAGAACAAGTCTATGAAGCTGTCCTTGGAGGAGCTGTTCTGATAGCAGAGGCATTGCTGGCTGTGGTGCCAATTTCTCCCCCACCCCCAAATGAAATTTAATGATTCTTTTGAAATCGCTTTTCTAAAAGGCACTTTGTTTTTTCGTCAGTATCCTTCTGCTCTAGGTCGGCTTCTGTGTGGTAAATGCCACCTTGGACTCTCTGCAGCTGTCTCGAGCATGAGTAAGGCTGGAAGGATAACGTATATTTTAGCTCCTTTTTTATGTTTTCATGTGGTAAACAACTCCTTTTCAGGCTGAAGAAACAGAAGAACTATTATTTTATGAAGGTTTACTAAATAGTACTTTCTTTTCTTCACAAATGATAAGAATGAGTTTCATGTGCAACCTCGCTATAGTATCTGGGGCCTGTATTTCTCTCACTTGGTCACAAGAAAGCTTAGTCACATTGTGTAATCCTTCTAAATTTATATAGAAGACACAAAAGGCATAAAAGACACCAGCTGGATCTTAATTACACCAGGATGTTAATTTACATCAGCTGCAGTGGAAACCAAGCAGCCCCTTTACACAGGGTTGGAGGTGGAGCCACAGGCCCACACGTTTGGGGAACAGGGCCTGGCCCCATGGGACTTGAGCAGAGCAGCCCCGAGATGGCAGCAAGGGATGGCCAAGCCCGGGCCCCCGTGGGAGGCAGCAGGCAAGGTGAGGGACCGTGACAGGGCTGTGGGGCATTGCTGGGCTACATGGGGCCCTGGCAGGGCAGGGGAGGCCCCAGGGGTGGCTGCAGGCTCCCCTGAGAGGGAGCTGCCTCTGGGCAGGGTCCTGCTCCATAAAGAAGGAGCTGAGGGGCTGAGGTGGGGTTTGGTGTGGTTCAGTGCTTCTGCCTCTTTTAAATCTAGGATCCTGGTTTGTGTTGAGCATAGATTTAAGACTGATTTCTTTTTTTTTTCTGAGTGGGAAAACCAACATGGAGTGAAGGAAGGTGGGATAACAGAGCAGAGGAGGTGTATAAATGTCCTCTGTGTGCCAGGGCCCTCAGGAGGGGCAGAGCATGATCTCCAGCCCTCGTCCTCCTGTTGCTGCTGGGTGACTGGTGCCAGGCTAGTGAGTACTTCTGGTACTTCCCAGTTTATGTAAGTATTGTAGTTGTGATAACAGATGCTGTTTATGTATCTCTGGATTAATGTTAATGTTGTTGTATTGTGGGATGTCTCCTAGTATGGATGGAACAAGCAGCAAAGATCCTGCTGGTTGTAATAGGGTCAGGTTTGCACAATATGTTTATCTGAAATATTGTATTGTTGTGGGTTAAAAACTGGGTGGGTGTAACAGAAGGGGTGCTGCTGAGGTTCAGCCATGAGCTTCCATCTCCTTGTCACTGATCCTGTACTGAGACCTGGGCTTTCAAATGGTGTGAGAGTGGACTCAGGCAGGTGCTAAAATCCGCTTACCTAGAGAATGTTGCAGGAAGGTACAAATAACAGTAAGAAGTAAAGGAGCAAACTTATTTGACCAATCTTTACAAAACTTAATAGTTCTATTTTGATGTATGGTACTCAGATCGGTGTGTTTTTCTTTTTAGCTGCAATGAGTGATCAATGAACCCTTTCATTGGCTTCAATTGTATGGTAAAACAATTGGAATTCTTTGTGGCTTTCTTCAAAATTGAAAGGCAGTAACAATGAATTAAGCATGATTGCAGCATTGCTATGTTTTAATTTTGCAGGTGAGGTCCTCTGTACCAGATACATGGGGAATGCTGGAGAAAATGTGGTTGAATGAATCTGTGTTACACTGGGGGAAGCTAACTGCATGTGGAGTATAAGCAATTTATAAGCAGCTGCAGACTAGTGTAAAAACTTGTTCATGAGGAAATACTTAGGTGAATATTGTTAAAAGATTAGAATTTCTTTCAAAGTTGTTTCCTAAATCAGAATTATGAAATGCACATCAGAGATCCATGATAAAGATGTAGCCTGTTCTCCTGCATGTGTTTAAACTGTGGAAACAGCATGTGGTTTGTTTTATTTTGCTTTAGTAGTATCTGACTTTCCTATAGATTATTTTTTAAAGACTCAAAAAAGAAACCCAAACAAACCTGTTTCAAGAGTGAATTTTTTGATAGGTGGAAATCTTTTCTTCAAAGAGGAAAGATGTACCATAGGTGAAAAAGTAGAACATTAATAGAGAACTCTGAAAGCTGTTTCTAAAAAGAGGAACAAAAGAATAATTATTCTGCCAATGCATAAAAGGGTATGGGTTTCATCTTGTTTTATATGGGGTTCCTTTTTCCAACAGCCTGATGAAAGTTTTAACATTTAAGTAGCAAAGATGAGAAAGCCAAAGCTTACAGATGTACCGTTGTGCCTCAACTCTCATACCACTGCTTGCAAAATTTTTGGTAGGCTAAACAGAATTACAAACAGGCAAAAACTGAATTATTTTGAGAATGTGTCCTTTGCTGTGCTGCATCAAGTGTTACATCACAGTATTGCTAACAAGCTTTCTTCTCCATGGAGAGTGTGTTGGGCTTACTACAGCTAGCATTCACTATGACTGCTTTTTTGCTCTCTACTTGTAGAGGACTTCTAGATCAAAGGATTTTGTTCTCAGATAATATTATGTCAGTGCTTCTGCATCTTTGCTAAAGAATCTCTCTTTAGTGCACTTATATATTCTGAAGTGTTTTACAAATGCAGCCTTCTCCTGCTTCTGAGCCCTTCAGTTACTTGTAAGATGAAATGGGGAAAAATATGTAACTGAGCTTAGTGATTTTACGTGGCAGTGTGTACATGGAAGCAGAGAATGTGGTACCAGTGAAGTTTAAAGGAGTGCACCAGTTCCAGCATGGAGTGTGGGCAGGATTTCAGCAGTGCTCTGTGGGAGAATTCTCTTGCCCTCTGATAGGTCAAAAAAAGGGGAGAAAAAGTAGCTCTGCAGCTACACTTGTGCAGGCTGGGTTTTTTTTTTTCCACCATGTTTCTCATTAAGAGAATAGATCAGAGATGTTAATGTGTGCTTAGAAACACCTATTCTACTCTTTTTGTGTTTCTACCAGGTGCTCTTTCCAATCTAGGAGGTTGTCCTCCCCCAGGTTCTTTCCCAGTACTGCAGCTCCACTGTGGGTGGGTAACAGCATCAGTAGACGGAGCTCAGGTGTACCAGGTTCACTTTATAGCCCTTCTTTCTTTACTTCACAACAGGCTTCCCCCCCACCCCCGTCTGCTGGTTCCTACCACAACCTGGTAAGGTGTCTTGCTCCACTCCTGTACCAAGAGCTAGAACATAAAATGGCATGGAAATTTATTCCTGGTGACTTTAATACAGAACCTTGTTCAAAACACAGGCTGTATGCACGGACCTGGTTCTGATACTGTTGCTAAACATGTCTGTCCAGCAATATTGCTGGACAGACCTTTATTTATCAGTACAGGCAGACCAAGTGTAAATACTAATTAGAGTCTAATCCAAAAATCTATTGAAGTTTGTGACAAGATTCAATGTGCTTTGGACACATCCCAAGGTAAAGAATTGATCACTATTTTAGCAGGGTTCTGCCTCTGAAGTTGAGAAAAATCACCTTTGAACACGGGACTGATTTGTTTGGCTGAGTCCTCCCATTTTCCGCAGCTTTCCTCTTTTTATCTTGGTGGAAATAATGTGTAAGTCCATAACAAGCTTGAACTGACTGCAGAGAAGCAGCAGCAGACAGCACCTTGCTGCATAAAGAATGCAGTCATGGAAACATACTTGTATAAATGCCCTGTGTTTTCTTTATACAACTTTACTGTTTTGTCAAGCTACAAACTCTGTTTAACTTGTTTACAAAAGCATGTGGAAAAAGGGTGAAAATCCTGGCTTTACTGAATATAGCAGAGGTTTATTCAATAAATGATACTACCTGGAGAATTTATGATAGTTAAGGGTACAGATGTCTGTGCTTGGGATGGAACAATTCCAAATCTGCTCTGAAGGTTCTTGATGAACTGAGATTATGGAGACATTTCTACCTGCCCAAAGCTGTGTATTGACTAAGAAACATCTAATGTACCACGAAGGAAGTAAAAAATAACTGGTCCAAAACCTGAATGTATGTTCATCTTCAGTGGCCTAAGGAACCCCACCTTCCAAGGATGAATCTTTCTTTTAATTATTGGTCGTTTTTGCTTTGTGGCAGTACCTACATTTTACTGTAACCATTCACTGCTTCAGGAGTTACAAGACCATTCAACCCAAGAACTCTGTTAAGTATCCATTCATGACAATATTCAAGAAAACATTTTGATCTTTTATGTAATATTTTAGTATTAATGCACACATTCCTGGGACATGAACTTTAGGATGCTGTGATAAAGTTACTATGATGGCAAACTTCAAATGCTATGTTGTCAGGCTCAAATGGATCTGCTTCAATAGTGTTCTTTTAGTTGCAATATTTTTGAACCCTGCTTGTATGGGAGCAACCCTGCTGAAGACAGCAGGTCCTCCTCATGTCCTTAATGTTCAGGGTGTGCTGCAGTCCTTTGCTGGAGTGTGGTCTAACCTCTGAACAGGCAAATGAGGTGAGGGTGGGAATCTCTAGAGTAGGCTTTGTGCACAGGGATTCTCTTCCTGCTCCCTGGGCTGGGGGCATGTAATCACCCTTAAAAGTGTCCATATACCTTTGGGATCAATGTGGAGTTGTCCAAATGCCATCTGATTATCTTAAACAGAGATATTATATAGGAACGTGCACAAGTGGTGTTCATTTCTACAGAACACCCAAGAGATTTATGTCCTCTTATGTCTGTTATACCACTTGCACCAACTAAAAGACATTCATACAAGGTGCTGGCTGTATATAAGCCTCCAGACAGGCACACAGGCTTCAGGATGATCACAACCTTTGCCTAAGTATCATATAATTGGACCTTCATGTGTTGATTCTGTTCCTCTGAAAAGAAACATCTTTTCAAGATCAGGTTTAAACACGTTTTGGTGGCTTTTTTTCTTCTCAGAAGTTTATAAATTTCACCTAATAAAAAGGTTGTTGCTGCACAAATAGGAATTAGCACTTATCCCAATTTTTAGGAATTAGTGCAGAGTTTACGTTACCTGAAAGGTTTTTAAATCCTTACAAGTATTTCCTGAATTTAAACCGCTACAAGTAGCTCATAAATGAGAGACTTAATTCAGTTTTACATTCTTAGATTTGGAGGCCAACATAAAACTGCAGCACATTTCTGGTAACTGGAGCAATGTTGCATTTGGTACAGTTATAGATTTTAATGGAAGAATTGCCTGGCACACCTCCATCTACACCAGTTAAGGAAACTTACAGAATTTTCAATTTTCCAGATATACTTGTAGATTTTTATGAACCTTGTTATTATCGGTCAGTAAGTTTCCACATCCAAGCTATAATTATGCTTAGGCTTTTAAAATGTGTCTTTATGCCTTCTGATGCTTAATTTCTCATATGGCATTCATCTGCTCTAATTTAAGCACCTTAAAAATTATATGTCAAAGTCTGAGCCAGTCACATTAAAGCCTGTATTCTCTCTGAGTGCTAGAAAGGAAACCAAGGACTGAACAACAATGGAAAGTCTTGCTGAACTTTTCTAAGCAGCTCTTCAGTTAGGAGATATGAACTGTGCCTTTCCTTATAGAGCAGTTATAAACAACGAATTGTTTTAAAAGCTATTTTTAAAATTTTAATGGGCAGGTTAATTCTTGCACAAGAATTTCCAAAGCCTGCAATTTTTGCTTAATGCAAAGAGCATCCTAAGCAATGTTCCAAAGCTGAGGGCTGGAAATGCTCCAGCTCTCCTCCATTGGAGGAGGATGTTTCATACACAGTTCATTTATATTCAATAATCAGATTTTTTTGCTCATATGAAGTATTAACTTTATTCTGTTCTGAATTGCCTCCTATGTGAGGATATTCCCTCAAAAAAGTTTTAAAAATACCATGGAATTAGAGTTTTTCACATAACAATTGTGTGACAGTCAGTACTTGTTATGTGAGTTGAATACTAATTGGGAAGGGAAAAGTGTCATGCAGAGAAGTTCCAATTTTGTAAAGTTTTTATTGCTCAAGTCTCACTTCATAATAATAATACATAATCTTCATAGTGATTAGTGCTGGACAATGCAAAGAAATTATTGGAGGCCTTTGATTTGGCCATGTCATCTGAACCTCTTTTGACCATTATTTTTGGAACTTGCCAAGTTCCTCATGTCCAAAAAATCACGTCTCTTTGTAGAGCCTGGAAATGGGCTCTTGTGAACCAAGAATTACATGTCTATCTTAAGTTCAGGTTGTGTAGTTCTTCAGTATATATGCACAGTGATATCTGGAGTAGGCTTGTTGGTCTGGTTTTTTTTATTGGCTACCAGCAGTGGCTGTTGTAACTAGTTTTACTTAATTTTCTTGTTAAGTTTATGTTTAATCTTCTGTTAAAACTTAACAGAACTTAATTCTGTTATCCTGATGGAGTGATAGGCACATGAGCCCATCCTGTGGGTCTAGGGAGCCCTGCCCTGGTTGGAGTGATGTACTGAACTTGAATCTGTAACCTGCAATAGCTAGTTCACTTGTGCTGTAGAGCACTTAACTATATAAAATTTGTATCACTAAAGGGGAAAAAATAATGCTGGATTTTTCTGTTCTGTTCCATTTCCTATCCTTTATCATACTAAAATATAAATGTGAGTTGACCGACTCCCAACAATGTTCTGGCTGAGGCACGCTATTAATGTCTAAATAGGCTTTTCTCCTTGGGTTCTTCTATGCTCAACTGGAGAGAACAAACAGGCAGTGGCATAAACTGGGCCTTTGCTCCCTAATTCCCTTCGAACTGTTCCTTTCCATCCCTTCTCACACTACTGCAGTAAGTTCAAGCAAAGTCATCTATTGCCATAAACTGGGGGTGGAACAGAGCAGTAGCACAGTGTGCTATCTCCAGTGAGGGGCTTAAAATCAGTTTCCACCATGGAGACTCTAGCAAGAGCTGCACTGTATTAAAATTGTTACAGTTGCTGTAAAAACTTTCAGTCGTGTGGTACCTGAACAACAAAGTCGTTAAGGTTTTTATAACATGGCAGCCAGTGTCCCATGCAGTAGCATATTAAATAGAACTGGTGTCTGAATCATAGAATCCTTTAGGTTGGAAGGGACCTTTAAGATCATCAGGTCCAACCATTGAGCCATTAAGGCTCTAAAGTCCTTTACTAAAACAGATCAGAATCTGCTCCCTCCAGTTCAAGGTGGGTGTGGGGAAGGGGTGGTTTGAAAGGTGGTGGTCCCTATCAGCTGGGCTGGAGCAGAGATGCCTGCAGACAGCCCGGGCTGGGTTGAGCTGATATGACTGAAAGAGAATGCTTGAGTTTTATTTCCCTGTGAACTTTCTCACTGTGCATGCTAACTGCACTGATTAATGAGAGAAAAGCTTCCTTTAGCAACATCTCCATCCCACCCTTACATCAGAAAAACACTTCTCCTGGCAGGATGTCCCTAAGTGCACCGGGTGCTCTCCATGCTCACCCCACGTGGTCTCCCCACCACCGCTGCCCCTTTTTGGAGAAAGAATTGGGAGGGTTCTCCATCTTTGTTTGCTGCAAAAAGACTCAAGGTGAGAGAGAGAACAAATCCTGTAAGGCAATTCTGCCACTCACCTCATCTTCATAATCTTTCCTTGACTTTCTCTGCCTTCTAACCCCGGCATCGATCGTGTCAGAGGCTGCAGCAGACCAAGGCAGGGGGCTGAAAACCTTTCCGAACAGCAGTTGCCAGTCTGCCTGTTGCAGCTTGAAGAAGAAAAGCATGCTGTGAAAACAATCAGTGCATTTGCTTTAGATCTAAGTGATTCCAACTAGGTCGATGCTTCATGCTGATGTGTTGAAAACATTTAAAAAATTTCTCAGAGTTTGATTTCAGCTGAAACATTTCAGCATGTGTCTGACTCTCTGAAGTTGTTATTTCTCACTAATGTAGCAGACAACTGGGTTGTGTTTTTTTTTTTTTTTTTTTTCACCCTAGCACAAAGCAGTGGGGGAACAGGGCCTTTTGTCTAGATGGCTGTGTTTTGAATATTTTTTTTTTTTATGGGAGGGGGAGAGTATTTAAAAAATCTGTGGCTCTTGCAGATTGACTTTTGAGGAGAAGTAGTTTATTTCATGAAGGGTAAAAGAGGTAATCACAGTTTTACAGAGTGTGAATGAGAGTATAGCTTTACATAAACTGCTTTTGTTCCCTGCACTTGAATTTCCATTCAAAGGCAGTCTAGATCATTCATAAAAACATGGAGAATATTTTATTTTCTTTAAAACACAGGATGCTTCTTTGTAATGTGTTTGTACTCAATATAATTGGCCTGATCCTCTCTCAGCTTGGGATCACAGAGCAAATGAAGCATTGCAAAAGGAAGATATCCTCATCCCAATTATCATTTATTCAGCTTCCAGGAGTGGCAGGAACCAGGACAACGTTATTCTGTGGCAGGTGGTTGCACAATTGGTTTCCGAACTGCTTGGAAAGGACCACAGAGAAACAGAATTTGCTGTATTTGTTTTGCTGTTGGGTTTGCACATGCTCTGCAGTCGCTAGAGTCTGCAGGAAGCTCCACTGGGCAAAGCCCCCAGGACTGCTGTCCTGGACTGCAGCTGCCTGTTCAGTGGGCTCTGGGGGAGCTGGCTGGTAGGACCTCTGAGTCTGGTACATGCTCCTTGTTTCATGTGCCCCTTGCAATAACAACTGCTTGGCAGTGCCTGTTGTTCTCTTTGGGATATCTTTTTAATTATACAGCATATAAATATATATTAAATATGTTGGAATTTCTCTTCCCCCAAGGAAGTGAAGTCACCCATGTGTTGTTGCCATCTTTGCTGCTTGCTTCAAATAACACGAAGAACATTCTTGAGCTGCTCCGACAGGAAATAGCAAACAAATACTTGCCTTGAGGTATTTCATTGAGTTTCAGGATACCAGCAGATAGAGATGTTCCAAGAAAATAGATATTTTGTTGGAAGAAAATAATAATAATGAAGAAAAAACAACTTTAAAGGCTGTATTTATCTGTGGAGAGGAATTTCCCTCCCCCCTGAAGTAAGCCTTTGCAAATGCAGCCTATGGTATATTTGGCACTAATAGATTTCATACTTCAGCATTTATTTCACCAAATCTCACGCAGTGAACAATAGTTGTCATTTAGGCAGCTCTAGTTTGCAACTGTGTAAGTCCTAGATATTAAAACTAGGTAAGCCAGTGTAGAGGTGTGTGATAAACTCTGTAGCCTTAGTGGCATTATTTCATTCTTTTTTTTTTTAAAAATTAACTCTCTGAGGATTCTGCAAAAGTCCAAGTTACAATTTAAATATATTATTAAGAGTCCTGTTTATAGGGAATTAATATATTTAATTTATATGCTGAAGATGACGGTTTACTTAGATACTTGATTTTATTTTTTTTTTTTTATTCTTTCCCTCAGAGCATTGGGTAAAGTCTAGAGAAGGAAAAACTTCAGTGTTGTTTAAGCAGCTTATGCCTGGCAGGAATTCTGTGAAATCAAACTCTTCTGCCACAGTCTAGTATGGCTGCTGAGCAATGATGAAAACTTTTTCTGAAAACAGGCTTTCCTCATGGGAATTGTCCCATTGGTTCAACTGAACTATATATATGGATGCAGGGAAGGGAGGTGGGTTGTGTCAGTAGTGAATCCTTGGTGGTCCAAATGAGTTACCTTCTTGTGTGGATTTATATTTTGAAGTTGCAGTGGTTCACATGGCATTGGAACGGGTTGGGAATTCCTAACTGTGTCTGTTTGCAAATGTAAGGCCTGCTCAAGCAGAGGCTATGGATGCTGGAGTGCTCAGTTCCTCCACTGAATTCAGAGGACATGAATTAGCATGTCCTTGTGTTAGTCTTTTTTGGTGGATTACTGAGGAAGTAAAGGGTGACTTTAGAATGAGTTTATATACTCGGCTGTGCTTCAGCTTCTTACAAAGACTTCTTCAAACCACTTCCAGTGTAACCTTTCCACCTTCCATGACTTGTAAACAAAAGTAGGCTTCAGAATTGTTACCCCCTAAAGGAACTGAAACCAACATCATGGTGCTTCCCATGTGCATGCTGCCCTTCACCCTGCTTTTCTTGATGTAAGTTTTTTAAGCTTAGGGTTTACACAGCATTAACCATAATTGGAATCGACACTGGAAAACCACAGAAAGCAATTCACTTAATCTGAGTTTGCTGTGAAACTGGAAACAGAGTTCTGCCTGAATTCTCTGTGGATTCGCTGGCAGGAAGCATCTCGGTGTTTTCAGTGTGAAATTTGTTCAGAAGGACCCTAAAGAAAGGGTCTTGCTTTGATCCATCTCTTACAGAAGTCAATGAAAGAGACTCCATTGACTATAATGAGCACTGGGCTGCTGCCCCATTCAGAGCTACACGTAACTTCCACTTCTGGACAATTGCTTTTCCTCAATAGCAATCCACAGAGAGATTGATGGAACTACACAGGGAAGAAAGATGAGTAAGAGGGAGCTCATCCCAAAGAGCTATGGAGCAAGGAGGGAGTAGAACATGACTGCTAGGCTTTGTTACTGCTCATGTTCCAAACTGATGGGTGCAAATAAGTCAGCCCTGTGCTGAATCAGAAGAAGGAAGTGAGGGGAGAGCAGCCTCGTTGGGTACAGCTGCCTGTAGGGCTCATGGTTCTGTCATATTTTTAACTTTGTCTTCAAATGCTGTTCATGCTCAGATGCTTTTACTGCTATAAATAAAGTATATCAATATATCCAGGGGGGGAGAGAGAGCTTGCATAAAGCTGTCTAACAACTACCTGTACCTCTAACCTGTTGCTTCCTTCAAATTGTCTCCTTTGCGTGACGGTAATACAGTTTAAATTGCCTCAAATCTTTTATATACCAAGGTCAGATTGCTAATGCCATGTATCCTATAAGTCTTAACACAATTTCAACAGGCTTGTCTAGCTAAATTGTCAGCCAGACCATATACCTGTGTCAGTTTATCTGCTACAGAAACCTCACAGTGCAGCCCTGAGTGATAATTGAACCAGATGGATGCTAAATATGGCTATGGGAATGGGACCTAATACTTCAGATTTGGCTCTCTACCATCTTTCAAAGTAACTAGGTTGCTTGCAACTGTCATGAGGGCTAGTACCCCACAGGCAACTCTACCCAAAATGGTAGCTACCAAGCCAACAAAAAACTATTCTAGCAAGTGCATGGGGCTTCTGTGATCTACAAACAAAAAAAGGCAACGGGGAGCGGTGGTCAAGAGGCTGCTCCTCCTGGGAATGTGGGGCTAGAACAGCAATAGGGGGAAGGTGTTAGCAGAGTTGTTTTATGCTTGCCTGTGTTGCAGGCACCATTTGATCAAGCTCTGACTTCTGCATCTGACAGCAAAATATTCTCAGGCACAAATCCACTCTTCCCATGGACTTCAGTTGTATACTGAGGTCTTTAGTTACTCCAGGCTCTCAGAAGAACTAGCTGGTGCATGCTGAAGAAGTTTGTGTCCCCAATATACTCCAGTCAATGCCAAACTCCTGTGGCAGGATTAGCAGCTACACTCTGCTTCCCACCCTGCCCAGCCCCCAACTTGTCTCTGCTTTGCTTTTTCCACCCAGCCTGCCAAGCTCAGGGTTTCTTTTTCAGAAACTTTTTTTTTTCACGCTCTCTGGAAAAAGATGATATAAAGGGGCAAAATAATTTTCTTTATCCTTTAATCCTTTATTCTCTTTGCTTTTAAAAGTTTATTTACTTTCTACAGTTGGCCATCTTGAGCTTCTACTTCTCTGCTGTGTCAAGACTTGCTTAAGCTTGAAGGTTTTTTAGGCTTGACCAAGCATTGACAGCACTATCACAGAAGCTAATGCTGGAGTCTGCCAGTTTGATGGATTTAGTAAACTTATTGAAATCTTTTTTCTTTAGTACTAAAGATGCCAAGGGCTGTTTTCTGTTCTTGTGCTTTGTGTGAAACACCCACTGACATTAATGGGAGTCCCATGTGTGGAATTAGAGTAGCACAGAGCCCTTAATATTTAAAAGACTTGTCAGCCTTGTGCATGAAGTAATCTGGAGGTGTGCTGTGATGCTGCTTTGCTCTGCAGAGGGTGTTCTCCCTGTATATCCCCTGCCTTTTGAAGGCACTTCTTGCATGAACTGCATACCTGCTAGCAACAGCATTACTTAACTTCCTCCCCTTCTAGGAGTATTTAAAAACGTATTGTTCCCTTTCTGTGCCATCTGCCTGCTTTGCTTGGTCAATGATAAGGCACTTCAGCTGTTTCAGTCTGGTTTATAAACAGTCTTGACTGATTTATTAATGCTGCTAGTCTATGGAGGAAGAGGAGAGAGAAATCTCAACAGAGAAGCCATCTCCAATGACATTCCCTTTTTTTTTTTTTTAGCATTTGAACAAAACACTTAATCTTTCACACTCTACCTGCTTAGATTCCCTGCTTGTTCTGAGGTTGTACCTGGCTCTAATGCAGGGGTGGTATGCTGGGTAGTCGAGGAAAGTTAAATCATCTATGTCACAAAAAGTTCACCACCAGTCCCATTCCAATGTCAAATGTGCACCCTGGGGGCTGCAGCTCAGTAGGACCACCCCAATGTCACGGAGTTAGGGAAGGTGGAGCTGGTGACATAACCAAAATCTTCAAGAAGTGTTCCCAATTATGATTTTAGAAGATTAGGGAAGAAATGAAAGGAGATAGGGAAAGTAGCTCCTCAATAACTCTTAGAGATTTGAAGATAATTTTGAGAACTGATTGAACCACACGAAGATGGTCACTTCCAGTCTCAAGTGCCTATGAATATGGCATTCATTTACCCTCATCTGAGCCTTTCACAAACGTGGCTAGTGAGTTTGCTCATCGTGAAGTATTGTGGAAGTCCTGACAGTATTTTTAGTAAAACAAGAATGTTGCTTCTTGTGAAAATCCCAACAATGCTGCCCAAATCTGCACGCAGGGTACAGTAAACCTGCTTCTGTTCATGTCAGTACCTGGATCAGGTCCTAGATGTTAATCTGCATTAATCAGTCCTCAACAGATCTAAGTGTGTTCATGGAGAATTCTACTGAAATAACTATGAAAAGCATGTGTGCTTTACAGTGGTGTGACCTGCTCTGCCGTCTGTAGTTTGCAGGTTTGTTTTTTTTACAGATGTTTTTCCAGAAGACATGCTTCTGCTATGTCTTATATTTTCAATTTTTTTTATTTCTAAACCAGATCATCTGTGTAAGCAACTGAGAGATAGGTCAAGTGCATCTAAAAATGGCCTAGGAGGTATGTGGTTCTGAAAACATATATGGGTTTCAGTAATTGGTACATTTTCTTGGTATGTTTACTGGGTTAGCATGTTAATGGTTGCTTAGCCAAACCTGAGGGTGACCACAGAAAGTGGATGATACAAACAAGTGATTAGCAGTCCAGAAACTGATGGAAATCCTTCAATATTTTTCCCTGACTCTTCACTTTAAAGCTGGTCTTTAAAAATTTCAGAAATTACTGCAGTTTATCAGGGTGCCAGTAGCACTGCACTGAAAAGACTTTTTGAAGTCAACTCCTTTAGTAATTTTGTTTTCTTTATTATGAATGAAAGAATGGAAGGCTTACCAGGCTGTTTGAAGTAGACTTTTCCCTGTAGATTCCAAGGTGTTAATTTGAAAAATGTATAATGGAAGAATGTGGCAACAACTTTCCTCTATTCCTTACTCTGCTTCACTGTTCTCACAGCTGAAATTTGTTCGTTTCAAGGCAGGATGTTAGTCCAGGTCCTCTGCTTACTGCTGCTATTCCTCCTGTACCCTCCTCAACTCAGCCTCACTCTGGGGCTTATTTTCCCCATTTTGCCCTTTATGCATCGTTTTTAGTTCCTTTTCCATTAGATAAGACATAGGAAAACATGAAGCCCAACAAAACAAAGCAGATTTTCTTTGGTAGTCTTTATAATATAGTTAAAGGTGATTCTCTTAACAGTTATTTCCTTCTTTTTGTTCTGTCCAATGGGGAATTAAAAATGCTAAAAATGCACAGAATTGGAGTGATTGAGGTTGAAAGGGAACTTTGGAGGTCATCTATACCTTCTGCTCAAGCAGGACCACTTAGACCTGGTAGCCAGTGCAATGTTCAGATGGTTTTTGACTATCTTCAGGGAAGGAGACTCCACAATGCCTTTGGGCAACATTTCCTTCCTTTTATTCTGTCCAATGGGGAATTAAAAATGCACAGAATTGGAGTGATTGAGGTTGAAAGGGAACTTTGGAGGTCATCTATACCTTCTGCTCAAGCAGGACCACTTAGACCTGGTAGCCAGTGCAATGTTCAGATGGTTTTTGACTATCTTCAGGGAAGGAGACTCCACAATGCCTTTGGGCAACCTGTGCCAGTGGAAAAAGTTTCCTGATGTTCAGAGGGAACCTCCTGTGTTTCAGTGTGTGCCCCTTGCCCTATCACTGGACACTACTGAGAAGAGCCTGACTGTCTTTGCACTCTCCTTTCAGATATGTCACATTGATGAGATTCCCCACGAGCCTTCTCTTCTCCAGGCTGCACAGTTCCAGCTCCCAACCCTTCCTCATACATGAGATTCTCCAGTCCCTTATCTATCTTAGTGATCCTTTGTTGTGCTCTTTCCTATAGCCTATATTTGGGGATTGGACTCTATGATCTCTGGAGGTCCCTTCCAACCCCTAACGTTCTTATGATCCCATCCTTCTCGTGTGCTGGAGTGCCCCAAACTAAGCACAGTACTCCAGATGTGGCCTCACCAGTGCTGAGTAGAGGGGAAGGATCACCCCTCTTGACCTGCTGGCAACGCTTTGTCTGATGCAGCCCAGGGTACCATTCACCCTCTGCTCCAAGTGCATGTTGCTGACTCATGTTCAAGTTGGTGTCTGCTGGAACACAAGTTCCTTTTCTGCCAAGCTACTTCTCAGCTGATTGGTCACCTGCACGTACTGGTGCACAGGGCTGATACTGCCCAGGGGCAGGGCTATGCACTTCTTGTTGAACTTCATGAGGTCCTTGTCAGCTCTTTTCTTGAGCATTTTGAGGTCCCTCTGGGTAATTGTTGTCCTACAGGGCAGATATAACTGTTTAGAACAGGCTCACTTTCAAAACCCAAAGGCTTCTTTTTACTGTCTTTTCAACTTCTCAGAAGCAGCTTTACTCTGAGTTACATTGTACAACTTTTAAGTTGAGTTCCTTTGAGAAACTGGGTGAAATTTTATGACTTTCAGAGGTACAGTAAGTTTCAGCCCTTGCTACAGAGTTGCTCCATAATTTACTTTCAAAATTAACATTGTCTAGTGGTATAAATGTAACAGAACTCTGACTACAAATGCAGTTTTTAGCTCCTAACAAACTAGCTGCTTTCTGAAACTTTCTAGTTTATTCTATAATTTATATCCTGGAATTTTGCTTGTGTATATGTACTATCCTATATAACATCTACATAAGGCTTCAGAAAGCATAACTCAGTTAGTGAATCTTCTTAACATTATTTGCGCAATGAATCAAAAATGTTGTTTTAAAATGTAGTTGGAAGAAACTTTTTAATATTCTGGAAAACACATCTTAAGGTGTAAGGTTAGTGTAAGGTTTAAGTGCAGTTGTAACTGAGTGTAAGTTTAATCTTGTGTTGCACCACTGCTGTAATTTGTTGTGGGCTTTTGACATGGAAAGAGCCTGGCCCTCAAATGCAATGTTTACATGAGCATTCATCAAGAAGAGGCCCATCTGGATCTCCTGGCTGGAGCCTCCTCTCTTGGGAAGCAGTGGGAATGTTGTGTTTTGGTGAGTGCAGGATTTTATATTTTGATGTTTGTAACTTTGTGCACCCTGAAGGGGTGAATATAGACAACGATGGCTGCAATCATGCAAATGCTTCCTGCTAGGCAGGGTCCTACAGTTTGGGTTGGCCTCCACTGCATGTTATTTCAGGAGCAGAGACAGGGATTCTGGGTCCACCTTTCTTGTATGGTTTGTGAAAGGGCACAGTATCAAAAGCAAAAGTGGGTAAAGAAAACAGTTGTGTTGAAAGAGGACTGAACAATTACAGTGCAGTTAATTCAAAATTGACATTAAGCATTAGGAAGAAGTTCTTTGCTGTGAGAGTGGTGAGATACTACAAAAGGCTGCCCAGAGAGGTGGTGGAGGCCCCATACCTGGAGATGTTTGAGGTCAGGCTTGATGGGGCTCTGAGCAACCTGCTCTAGTTGGCCATGTCCCTGATTGTTGCAGGGGGTAGGACTAGATGACCTTCAAAGGTCCATTCCAATGCAAAGCATTCTATGATCCTGTCTGAATATGAGAAGACTACATGACATTAGAAAATAAATAATAATAAAATTTGTTCATCCCTTTCCTGACCCAGATAGCTCTTGTTCAGTAGCAACAGGCCCATCTTGGACAAGCAGACAAGGAGCTGTAAGCCTTGCTCACCCTGTGAGGAGACTATTACCAAACTTCAGTTTGGAGAAGTATTAATCTTACGTTCATTGTTCTTCTGTGGTATTAGAAAAAATGAAGAAAGAGTAAAAAGTTGTGGTGTTTTTTTCAAAGAAATAGTATTACCTGCATTGCAGGAAACTCATGTCACTGAACAAAACAAAAAAGCCCAACCTTTCTTTGAGTGACAGAAGAAACCAGACATCTAGAGGTGCTGGCTGTGTGGGTTAGAGAATGGTCTGAATAAAACCCTACAGACAAAACCAGGTGATTGATGCTACTCTGGGTCAGCTGGTCACAGGCAGAGTGCTGGACGTGGGTCTGAACTATGACTTCAGGAGGGGCTACCCTCAGAAGTGTAGTGTGAGATACATACTGATGTAAGAGAGAACAGGGTTTATTCAGTGTGACAGAGAACCTGAAATATGGCTCCTCTGATCTGCTGAGGTGGTGGATTGTGATCTCCTACACAGAGTAAGGCATGTTCCTCTCTGAGGCACCAGTGTCCTTCTCTGCAGGTACTGTTAGGCCCTTCCCATGTGTTGTTTCTGGTTTGTTATGCTGCAGGGAGACTGAATGCTTCCATAGGTTAGTTTCAGTGAGCACATCCTTTTCCAAAATGGATGGTAAAAGATGACAATTTCATATTTCTCAGAACTATCCAAAAATTATTTTGGAGCATCTGTGATGAATGAGAGCATGTGTGTTACTGTGTGTGTATGTTACTGTACCTGTATGGGCCAGAGCTCCCCTCTGGTGGGCACTGGCCATGGGCTGCCACTGGGGAGCTGTGTCTTTCTGTGGGTGTTTCCATAAGCTCAGGTTAAGAGGGAAGGACTAGTCTGGTGTTGGTTTCCTTGTGGTTTTACCCTAATCACCTAGGTCAAAATTTCAGACTAAAGTAGATTAAGCACCCAGCTTTAAAATGTTGGGGGTACCCTGTCTCCCTGTGGTACCCTGGTGTGTCTGTGTCTATATGTAGACGTGTGGGCCTTAGTTCTGTTTCCTGACACACCTTGAGGAGCTGTTGTGAAGCCTTGTCATTTGAGATGCGTGAAGTTCTTAGAGAAGCTCCACTGAAAGGATTCAGAACACTCAGGTCTGAGGAGAAGCTGCAGCAGGCTCCTGAGGATCCCTTATTGTGGTGTTCTTGGGTAAAAATGAGGTTTGTCAGTCTTTATTAGTTAGTCAGAACTTTATTTTTTGTGCTTCATGACAATTGTATGAATAGAATATTGGGAATTATCTACCACATTTGTTACTCTCCTTTATGTACTTTTGTCCACTATAAATCTGCTTACTTCAGTCTTATTTGTTCTGATGGACACAGGGATAATAGAGATAATGGGGGGGGAAAAAAAGAGTTAATTTTAACTACAAACTCCCTCAAGCACAAAGTACTGCAGTGGCCCAGCCTATTCAGGCACATTCTGATACCCCCTGCTTGTACAGGACCTGAGGTAGCATCTATTCTTGATCACCCTTGTTAATATTGCCCTGTTTATAAAAACAAACCCACACGAGCCAACAACAGACAAGCTGAAAGGATTAAGGAAACTGTGCAAGTTGCTTGAACTTTGGAAGGATACAAAGCACTGGATCTTCTGAGTATAAATAGTGATGGCTTCTGCTATCCTTCCACCATCTGGGAAATGCCAGGTGCACTTATTCAGGTGCCCAGTTTGGTTTTCAGGGTGTCATTAGCTCCATCACAGATCTGCATCTTAAAATATTCAGGACTGCACTGTAGGGTTCAAGCCTTATCCCTTTTGGGGGAGCTCAGTCCAACACGAAGCAGTTTGAGTGCTGAACTCAAAATTTTTCGTGCTTGTGCCTTCCCATGGCATTTGGTTTGTCACATTATTCTGGGCTTCCTTAGACTTGATTTTCAGTGTTCATTCCAAAATCTGCTTGCAAGAGAGAGGCTGGTCTCCAAATGTAGATTTCTCTGTGTGGCAAAGGCTGCCTCCCCTCCCCTCCTCTCTGGTTTCCCAGCGCTGGGGAGAGGGACTCTCCCAAGCTCTTTTTGCCTTCCCTCAGCGTGCACCCCCTCACAGATCACTGCCCAAAATACTCCTGTGCAGGGAGCGCCAGGATACAAACTCAGCCCAGCACGTGAAGTTTCACCCAGGCCCTGGCATTTAGAGTCAGAATGGACGTTGAGGTGCCCACCCTGCCTATTACCCCTGCTGCAGAAACAACAGCACGGAGGTTTCTGGCAGCACCCTCTTACTCTGCAGCAGGAGAGAGGTTGTGTAAAAAGGACACGCGAATCCCTGGGCTCGCGTGCGCAGCCCACTCCTGAGTTGGCGCCATGTGTGGGCTGCCCGCTGCAGGCCCTGTTATCCTGCTCTCCTCAGGCAGATGCTGCTGTTGCTTGCATGTAAAACTCATGTGTCCAGGTACGGTGTGGCTACCTGATTCACAAGTGGAAATGCCAGGTGGCGAGTGCTGCTTCAGTCCCTGGCTGAAAGCCCCTCGGGTCTGTGAAGCACCTACAAGAGTTACAGTTGTTATATATGTTATAATTAACTCCTCGGCCCTGAAAATGTAGCTATGTATGTGCACATACCAAAAAAAGACCTCGAAAATAAATACACCCAGCATAGTAAATATTTGTGTGTATTTAGAGAGCTCAGAGTATTTGAGCAGGTACAGAGAGAGTGATATACTAACAAACATATATGTGTGCATGGGTGTAATGACATTTCCTCGTATCACATCTATCAGGTTACAAGCAGCTAATAATTTTCTTTTTCTACTCACAGCCAAGCATTATAATGGCATATAGTCATAAATCAACATCAACATGGAACATTGCTTAGCAAATATAAATGTATGTGCATTGCAGAATGATCTGAGATTACAAAAATATATCAGAAGTCAAAAGTAGCTGGTGGAGAAACGCTATGTCTTTAGTTTATTGAGATTGTTTGGAGGATCCTAATGTACTGTCACTGAAAGAATAATTTTTCCTTTACAATCTACTTAGCAAAGATTTATCGATCCTTTTCCCCTTCATAGAGAATTACTGATCCATTTTAGAAAATCAGATTTTCACACCTTTCATGAGAATGTGCACAGCGCAGTTCCCTAGGGATTGCCAAGGAAGTTGACTTTGACATGAAATCCCCAGGTACCGGCACACAACAGCCTATAGTCTCATCACTGATTTGTTGCACAGGGTGGTAAAATACTTTTATACATTTATAGAGAAATGATTGCACTGCGAGGACTTATTTTTCCATGCCAGTGGATGTATTCAGGGTCCTGTTATTTGTGTAAACAGCATTTTTGGGGGGGGGGGAGGGGGGGGGGAGTTTCTTAACAGCTGTGGTGTTATGAACAGTAAGGTAAGATAAAAGTTGTTGAAATTCATGTTGCAAAGCAGTAGGGCACTGTAGAATTTTTCAGTGTGTGTAAATAACTTTCTTCAAGATGTGTCTACTCTCTGTCCTCATTATTGTAGTATCCTAGGTAGCTAAGCATTAGGCATGTTATATTGAAGTATGCATCATAATGAAGGTGATTTATTATAATTAAAACAGCATGGAGAGCAGCTTTTATTAGACATATTGTTTCACAGGAGAGCTTAATAAAGAGCATTATTATTAGTTATAGATCTGCGTGAAGGATGTTGTTTACTGAGAGTTATGTGAGTATTAGTCAAAGTCTGAAGTTGCTCATTTGAGCTGTCCACTGTAGGGGGAAAAAAGGCATTGGGCACAGCAAAGAGAAGAATTTTAAGATTGGAGGGGAGAGAGAGAGACAGAGACGGAGGAAAGGAAATGCCGAGTGCATGAAGTGTTCTCTGCAGGAGCAGTTCTAGAATACTTTATTACACATCTACGGAGACAATGGCATGGACTGTAAGTAGCTCCTGTCTCTCAATATAATAATGCACATAAAGTCGGGGTCAGATTGGGTTCGCTCTGGGCTTTGATGCTGCAGAAGGTCACCAGGGGAATCGATGGACAAAAATGAGACCTGAGTTTCATGCAATCAATGAGATTTTTCTATTTAAAGTGGACACTGCTGGGTGCGAGTCTCGGAGCTTCAAATGTGGTTTTGCTCAGCTTTAGCAGATTGAGAGAAAGGTGCACTGTAAATGTATTGTTTGTCTTAATAACTCTGCTGGCATGAGGAGTGTACATCTAAACAAGTTAGTCTGGCAAACTCTATTGTGAAGTTGCATAAGCTGCAAATAAATGGACAAATTAGCAGCTACTTTGAATGTCAATTACACTGAGTTTTTATTCTGTTTCTCCAGAGTTGTAATTGCTTGGCATTTAGATAACCCTTAAAATATGGTTAGAGAATTACTGAGTCATTTGGTTAAAAATTATGTGGGATTTAGCTGCTCTATAAAATATACTTTCTACTACTGATTTCTTAGTCTTCTATAACAAATTAGAGCTTATTCTTTAATTTCTTTGGAAAGGATTCCCATTTCCATGGATTAAAAAAAATTCTTATATGCCTTTGGTTAAGAAGCTTCATTCCTTTGAGCAGCAAGTGGATACGTGGTACAGAATTGCTTTGATAATTTTCCCCTTAAAGTTTTCAGGCAGCTGAAAGATCATCTGTTGTTTTGGCTTTATTGTGTACAGTTATCTCTCTAGGATGAGGGAAGCAATCAGGAAGAATGTGATCAGTGAGTCTGACATAGCTGTAACAGTGGCAACAGCCAAGAATTGACTGATATGGAGGAGATTGATCTCTATTGTGAAATGCTTAAGAAATTAGAGCATGTTATGGGCTGATTTCTGGTCACTGATATTTATGATTTTAACTGCTCTGCTGTTGATGGGAGTTGTTCCAAATTTACACTGCCATAAAGACATAGGTCCTGACACTGTTTTCAATTTCAGAGCAAGTCAGCTGTTGGACTGTACTTTGTGAATGAGAGAGCCACTTAAATCTGGGATTTAAATGACTTGATTGGTTGGTTTTAAAAAGTAAAAAGACAAGAGCCAACGCTGTCCCCCCAGACAACCTTCTTTAAAATAGATTGCATCCTGAGTTTTCTGAGCTTCCATTTCACAAATTTAAGCTTTCAGTCTGAAGGACTGTTTATCCTACATCACTGCATAAGTAAATGTCCACCGGAGGCTAGGAGGGAGGAAAAGGGGAAACAGCAAATCCAGCTCCCTGTATTTTTCAACCTACCATTAAAAATAGTCTTAGTCCTTTTGGTGACAGTAAATAAAACAAAATTATGCACTAAATGCAATTATAAAACCATCCCCAAACAAAGAAACAAGCCAAGGCCTCGACAGTCTTTTTCATTTAAACATCTTAAAAAGCAGAGTAATTGAAGATATGTGAGAAGAACATTAGAAATCATCGTTCTGCAGCTCAAGTCGACGTTTGTTTGCCAGAATTTGAAAAATGCCCCAAAGAAGAGTAGGTGTACAAGAGAGAACTTAAGCTTCTGCCTCAATCTAATTTCTGTTAGCAGGGTCATTTACAATTCAAGCAGAATTTATGCTCACCTGAAATGATTTATTTGTGTTTTCTTGCGTGCCCTGAGTAAGAACACTTCAGTTTATATTATTCTCATTAAACAGAAAAAAAGAAAAACATCCTCCACCTGAATGGCCTCTCTTAATGTTCCTTAGTGTTGCATTCTTAAGATGTTAAACATTTCCCAGCTAAGCCTTTTTGATAAAGCATAAAAAGAAATATGAGTTGAATTATAAATATGAAGATATTGGCAGTAAAAACCCATTGCAGTAACCACATTGTAAAACAGGTCTCGGGGATAATGGAAAGAGTAAGCAGTTGCAGGTAGTTTATATAGCACTCAAACAGCAGCACCATGAGCCACCAGATTCTCTCTGTAACCCAGAATAATTCAGAAGCTGGTACAGAGAAGGGGAGGAGAGAAAATACCCCACCTGTAACACTTTCCTCTGGACACATTGGTCATTAGCATTTCTCTCTTCTTGTTGGCTACAAACATAGGAAGGTGATCAGCTGTGGTGTGTGCAAAATCAATTGTTGTCAATTAGTAGCATAACTAGCTTTTTTCTTTTTAGCCAATACTGGGGCATGTGTGTCTTTTGGGGACAGCAGACCTGGCCTGATGCTCACGGGAGAGTCACTGTGAGTTAAAATGTGTTTTGCAGTAGACACCACGACTGCTGCCCTTTAAGGTACTTTGAGTTAAGCATATGCAGCTTCTTTTGGCCTCTCCTGAGAGATCTGCTGGTTGTTACAGCCAACCCCAACAGGGTCAAGTCCCCAGGTCTCCACTCACAAAAAAAAAGGTGTCTTTTTGAGATTTATGGTGAAATATCTGCTTGTGGAAACCAGAGCAGAGGCAACTGGGTTTGTGTGTGAGGATTGCTGCAGAATTAAATGCTGAATTAGTGCACGCTTCCCTGAGCAGACCTTGTGTACGAGGCTAATAAAAAGGTGTTTTTCTGATACTCTGATTTAAAGGTACCATATATTTCACTGTACTTTACCTTTCTGAGTGTTTTAGAGAGTGCAAGATGAACTGCATACATAGCAGCAGGAGCATACGGGCCGTGGGGAGGAGGAGTACAAATGGTCCAAAGTTCAGGAAGCGGATGGGTTCAAATGAAAAATTTTGCACACTGGGAAAACTTGAATGTTGTTCATGAGGACTTCACCTAATACACTTTCCTTTTTATACTAATTAATGAACCATCCAGAAAAGCAATTTTTTTACACTTTCCTCTCCTACCTGTTTTAAAATATTGGGAAAAGAGGTATGTAAATTAAAGCTTCCTAGGGACATTTTTAACTTCTACAACCAGCTCTTATTCAGCATATCATGCCAGGTCTCGCTGATCTTAGCAGCATTACAAGGATCATATTTTTACACAGATGAACCATTCATGGCAATTTCTCCAATAGATTTGACACAAACATTCTTTTCTTTGATATTGGAGAGATAAGCTTTCTATTTTTGACCTATTTTTTCCCCCAACCGACATATTTATTGAGGCTATTGCAAGGAAAATCCCACTTTCCATTAATATTTGACTTCTCTGTTTCTTCCTCTTGCAGTATTTCAGGCTGATAGAGCAGTAAGAGGGTCTTGGTCAATGTCAGGTTATGTCTGTGCATGCATTAATAAAAGCAAACCCCTGAAGTTTATTTAGAACATTTAAATAAAGACAAACACACATGCAGTGTTTAATACGTATACATGCATCATTTTGAGTAGACGCCTTCATGATTCTACTGTTGTAGATCAACAGGTAGCATTTATTGATCTGTTATAACAGCAGTTCCAGTTCCAGGGAAGATTTTGATTGATTGTCCTCATCCAGAGTGAGTTCTTTCTTCATCTCTCCAGAGTCTTCTGTACATTGGCTGCAGATGGTATGGAGACAAAAGATTTCTGAGGAAAGGATGTCATTGTGTATGTATATAAATATAACAGTGTTTGGATTCCAAGTAATTATTTCCATGCCTTTTGCTACATCTATCTGAGCTATTTGATACACCTCTTATGTTAAGAGTCTATAAACTATTGGTAGTGGTATAGATATATTATGTCAAGCCTCCCTTCTACAGAATAAGATGATTACACCTTAATGCACCATGGGGAGTGGGAGTGTCTTTTGTGACTTGTTTTATCAGACAAATTTTCTTCCCTTTTTATCTTTTAAATCAAACCTAAAATCAATGATTCAGTTTTAAGAATTCCAAGCACGTAAAATTCTGTATTTAGAAAGTAGGAAAATATTTAAATAACTCTGCATGTTTTGATCTTTAATATTAAACTGCAAGATACCTCACTGTGTATTTCAACACTAAATATTTATTGTAGTGAGGGTTTGTTCTCAGTCTAGGTCAAGAGGTCAGAATGTGCTTGTATTCGTTGAGATAAATAAGCTACTTAACTACCCCTCAGTTCCTGCTGTTGCTTGCTGTCCTCATCCTGCCTGATTCCTACCTCTCTCTATGGTCTAAAATGATCTCTCACATTTTATCTGAGTTCCTTCCACTTGTTGAATGAAGTACAAAGAAAGGGAGTCTGTCCTCCACCTTAGCCTTCCCTTTATAAATGGAAATTTTCACCACAGAAGCCTGGAAAGGAAATGTGTGAATGCCAGTACTACTTCCTAGGGCATTCTCCATCAGCCAGATGTCTTGGTTAGGCTCAGTAAGACCTCCATGAGTCTTTGGGCTCCTGTCTAAAGATAAATATCAGACTGTCTTGTCCTGCCCACCTCCTCCTTATTCCCCTACTGTTGTTTATTTGGCCAACAACACTTTGCCCTCACAAAGCTTTGTGTGCATCCATTTAGCTGTTCTGGAAAATGACACTGCTGGTACTGAGTTATCACCTCTTCTGACAAGCTAACCTAGAAAAACCTGCTCGGAGGCTCTTCTGCACCAGAGCTGTGCTTGGCAATGGCGTGAACGTTAGAGGAACCTCAGGCCCTTGCAGAGCTGCCCCACTGGCTGTATGGCCCTTTGAAAACTGGAGTCTGCCATGGTGCCTGAAAGGAGGTCTTTGCCTCATGCCAGTTCAAAGCTTTGCCTGCCCTTGAGCTGCAGCTACCTCTGGATGGCAGTACGGCCACTGTGAACAGGTCAGAGCTCCTCCACCTTTCTCTTAGGAGTTAGATACCTGGTAAGCTTGTTTAGTCTTCATCTGACCCCTGGTATGGTTTGCCTTTACCTCAAGCTTTCTAAATTTGACAGAAGTAGTGAAGCTTCAAAGCTGGAGTCTCCATGCACAGATGAAGATCTACAGAAAACTTCCTTTTCACCTGCATTATTTTCAAGGTTTTGTGTCCTCTCCTCCGAGTCATCATTTGTAGCTGTTCAACATGTTGAGTGGCTTTTTTTATAATTGGGTGTTATTACAGTACCTGATCTGAATGCTCTCCAAATGTTGTTGAGAAAGTAGGAACTTCTCTCACACAGAGTAGCTATACTCAGTTATAATGGGACTTGCTCACAGCTTGTTTCTTTCAGTAGACTTAAGCTCTAACATTTAAAATATTTTCACATTATATAAAAATATTCAGGGTTGCTCCTAAGTTTTCTTGAGCAACAAGGAAACCAGAGGCATATTGGTCACAAGTGAAAAATGTCAGGCCATATACTCTTCCCTCCTGCCCCCGTGAGTTATAGACAGGAATTGTCTGATAAATTTTCCCCGAGTTTATCATAAGCTTTTTCTCTCTGGTCTTCAGAATGTATCTGGAGATTATTTTTTCCTTGCAAATAAATGCTGCAAAACAATCCCATGGAATTTGAAATAGCACAGGGAGCAAAAAATGGGACTTGGCCACAAAATTATGTAATTGTTGCACTCATAGTTAAAATGAGATTGTGTTCTAAATAATATCTATACACCTTCTAGTTCTGTCAAGTATCATATCAGTGTGAACATGTATGCAGAGCAGGCATACTAAACAGTCAGATTGTATTACTGTTCTCTGTGACATCAGCTGGGAGAGTAAAAGGGGCTCTGTGATGCAATGTCATTATAAACTGTGCTCCACTTCCTAGACCGCCTTTGCAATCTCATTGCTGTAAATGAAGTGCTAAATTACACTTGCAGAACCCTAGTGAAGGCAATAGGATTAGAACAGGTCTTACCCAGGTCATAACTTATTATGCTAATATGGTATATGAAGCAGGAGGGAACCTACTTTGATAGAGCTCCTGGGCTGAGTTAGTAGAGATGGCATTCAGAGGGAAATGCAGCCAACTTGGGGAAGCGAGAGAAAAACAAACAACCAAAACCAAAACAAAACACCCCCACCCAACAACGAAACCACACAAACCCATATGTTCTCTCATTGTTGATGCAGTTTGAACATTTTGCACTGGATAACAGTGAAAAGAAGTATCTTCTATCTCATAGGAAGTTTGAGGGGAAAGACCTTTGGTGATATGGCTTTGAAGACATCATAACTGGGCCTGATTGTATACTCCTGTGTTATGCATTTCTCTGTCCAGTAGAACATCAAATATCACAAACAGAAGAGCTTTTTCTACTTGTTTCAGGAGAATGTTAAAAATCTAAGCACTTGCTTTGCTGTTTGGAGTGGCTTCTTCCCCCGCCCAGTTGTGTGTTTCAATGTCATTTTCATCTCTTTCTTCCTACTTAGCTCTGTGGTTACCTTTGAGCAATTTGCCCCCATTGCTGCATTCCAGCCTCATGAAATCTGATCATAAAAATGATCCCATTGATTCCAGTATGTATACTTAGTGCAGGGTTACATGCTTGAAGGACCAGTTTATACCCTTCAGATATAGATAAATGACTATCATATCTTAAAGCCATAATTTAACCACAGCATAAACAGGGCTTTGTTTTCATTGCAGCAGTTCAGTTCCTCTGTCACAATAAATTTAACATATCTGGTTGGGCTTCTCGTAGTGCTTTTCAGTATGCTGTCATCGTTTTGCTAAAGACCCTTGAAGATGTGTGCAGGCACTAGGTCATCTAGGAGAAAGAAATTGTGTAGATGGAGTGACTTTACAGGGGGGTAACAAAGTGTTACCTGTGTCTTCTGTGAGGGGAAGAGATAGAAACTAAAGACTTTTTATTTAACAATTTCTCATTACAAGTGTGTATTCATTCACTCTTTCTTTTTTCCTGATGTCTCTAAAAACAGAATAAAAACTAGTGGAAGTCTGCAGCTAGAAGTAGTCTTAAGAAAACAAGCCCAGTAATTTGACCAACTTTTTGTACTGTTAGACTGTCCATCCTTCTCTTACTATTTATTCTCAGTTGCTGTGCTGGAATCAGGTTGGGGAGCGATGTAGAGTTGGGAACAACAACTCTGAGTAAAGGGTTGCTCATGTGGCCATGTGACACTTAACATAAAGGTTTTAAACTGCTAGTTGAGGAAGATTTTGCTGTAATAAAGTCCAGAGAATAGCTACTTCAGTATGCAACTCCTGTTAATGCACCCCAATCCCTGGTGAGGGACTAAGTGGGTTACAGTGTAGTCCCTCCATAGCTCTTCTTTAGTTGATGGTTATATATGGTCCTAGAAAAGAGAAAAGCAGTCCAGCTTTTTGTGTTCATTGTGGATTTAGATTTTCTCCATTTTATTGTTGGGTACAACACTCAGCCTTAGAGTACAATGGAAGTGATATTCTGTGCTTAATCCTTATAGTCCTCTAAAACTGGAGTTCCTCTTTTTGTGTGTGTGTATATGTATATACACACACATACATATTAATAGTGCATTCCCTTTAGCCTGGAAGGCTTATGAGTTTGTAGGCTTTTCACATAAAGAGGTAGTTCTGAACCCAACAGAAATTCGGTTGTGTACATTAGAATCTGAAGCTGAAAGACAATCAGAAGATGGAAGTTGGGGAACTGGTAGCAGAACTGTACAAATAGTATTACTTATGTAGAGGTTACAGTCTCCCTTCTCCACTACAGCTTTGTATACCTAGTAGGGAAAACCTGTGCACATATTTGTGTAACACAAATAATGCCCCATGTCCTAGCCAAGTGTCTAGCCTGAGAGCATTTAATACTTTTGTTCTTTTGATCGAGCAGATGAAAACCCAGTTTGAGTGATTTGATTCTGTGCAGGAGCTGCTGGTCATCTACTAATAATTCTACTTACAGGCACAGAGATCCTTTACATTCTCTTGGAAACAAGCAAATACTTTGTGATAGTCACTTAAGTGGTATTATTGTGCTCTTTATGAATGTGCCCTACTTGTGAGTGCAAAAACAATAGCATGTTCTTATGGAAAAAGAGCTTTTTTCCAGAACCATTGTGGCTGCTATTGCAGTAATGGGATATCAAACAGGCAAAATTGTATGTGTTGTCAATGGCTGCAATATAATCTCATTGACTTCCAATGTTTAAACTGAAGACATGATGGTAAGCTTACATAAGGTGTCAAAGTGAAGTAACTGCCCACCAACTTGATTTTGTGGCCAAAGAGAACATTTTAATATCCACACAAATTGTGAGGGCACACTGGCCTGTGTGGAAACATGGAGATCAAAGGATCTGATTAAGCATTCAGAAATAGTGTTGAGAAATAGTTAAATAACCCAAGAAATAAATGGGTGAAGTAAGTGTGGGTAAAAGTAAGTGAAAGGAGATCTATGTCTATGAATAAGAGCTCGGTCTAAAATGCAGAAATACAAAAAAGGGAATGATATAAATTACTGGTTTTAGTGGCTCCACATTGAGCCCTTTTTTTTTTTTTTGGTGTTTGCCAGAGTCTCTTTGCTTTTGCTTCCATTATGCTGAGATTTCTGCTCGGCGCGTTTCGGGCAGATATGTTGGGTTGGGGTCAGGAGGTACAAAGGAGCCTCTTTGGCTCCAGAGGAAGCAGAGGAGCTGGGGCCATCAGGCCTGTGAGCTGAGCAGGGCTGCCTGACAGCCAGAACAGGGAGCTCAAGGAATGCCACAGGCAGTGGGTGCTTCCCTCATTTTCCCAACTTGTGGATGTGAGCCACTGTACTGGGGCTGGTTGGCTGGAGGTCACTTGCTTCATAGCAGCCTGTATGGAGCTGTGCCTTGGATTTGTGACTAAAACTGTGCTGGAGACAGAGCAGTGTTCTGACCACCACAGAGCTGTGCCTGCACAGTGCCTGTGCCAGCCCTTGGTAAGAAGCTGGGACAGCTGAGCCCAAGTGACCAAAGGGATGCTCCATGCCATGTGAGGTAGTGGTCAGCATTGGAAGCTGGGGGGAGAGGAGGAGGAAGTGCAGAATGTGTGTGTCTCTTTGTCTTCCCGTGTAGCTGTTATGCATCCTGAGGCACTGCTGGCCATCTGCTTGTCCATGGAAAGTGCTGGAAAGCATTTCTTATTTTGTTTTGCTTCCACGTGCACCTTATGCTTCTGTTACCAAATTGTCCTTGTAATGAACCACAAATTTTCTCTTCTTCCTCTGGTTTTCTGCCCATCCCACAGGAGAGGGGAGTGAGTGAGCAGCTATGTGGGTGCTTGGCTGTTGTCTGGGCTCAGCTCGCCACACCAGTGTGAGTCTTCAGGAGGGAACAACTGCTGTAACCACCTAAACAAGGAATAAATGTGCTGGGAGAAAGTCTTGGTAGGTTAAGGACTAAGAACCTACTGGGATTTTAAGGATGATTGTTTTGAATGTCACATTAACTGCTTGAAAAGGGAATATGACAGGAAACAGCAGCAGTAGCTCTGGGTATGGAAGAAAGGGAGGAGGAACAAGGAAAGTGCCTGATAGTAGCAGAGATGAGGTGTCCTCTACTCCTGTTCTATGGTGCTTTACTTCCCTGTCTGTCTTCTCTGTGATGATCTGCTTTCCTAATTCTTCTTGGGATCTTCAGGCTGGGAGGCTGGAGGGCATGCATTGTACCAGTGAGTAGCAAGAAAGCAACAGAAAAGCATCTTTTGCTCCTAGAAAATCCCTTGGAGGTGCCCTATTGTTGGGTTTCCCAGGCACAGTCAAGACTTGCAGCAGCTCTGTGAAATGGGTCAGAAGTGCCACCAGGTTAAGAAATGGGAGAGACAGATTTTTGGTGGTGTGTGGATTAAACTGGTTAAGTACACATAGCTCAACTGTTTGCTCAGCACATGTGAAAATGGATATTTGTAGATATCTGAAGCAGGTAAATCACCAAAGGAGTAAGTTAACAATAGGATGGAAGTAAGAATGAGTCTCTTAAATAGAGCAGAAAATGTTCTAATGCTAAATGTCATTAAAATTTGTTAAGTATTTTTTTTTAGGAAAGTGGGGTTTTATGAAACTTTAAGTTAGATATTATTAAATCCTAGAAAAGTATATATATTAAGAAAGAGTTCAGTTGAAGCTCAGTGTAAGGTAGATTACTCTGCATATTTTCACAGGAACACTTAAAATAGATACCTTGCTCTGCTCTGTCTTCTGCCAACAGTTAATCAAGGTACAGAGCTTAGGTGACTCGGCCAGCAATGCATAGGAAGCTTCAGTACCAAAACTGAGCCTCCAAGGTGCCACATCTCCTGTTCTAACCACCTGGTGGCAAACTTCCTCTCCCACACAGAAAAGGCTATTTTATTTTTTTTTTTTTTCCCCTAAAAGATGACTCAAGGGGAGGGTGAAGGTGGTTTGAAGTGACACGTTCTCACAGCTGCGCTGCTACACTTGAACTTGCTGCAGGAAACCCAAGGGGTTCTTTGCCTTTGCATGTACAAACTGTAAATACATGTAGCTTGTAGGTTTGGAAACGAATGATAAATATGGACACAGGAATTAGCTTTCCCTTGAAAAAAGCATCTTTGATTTTTACTTTTAAATATATAGATATGCCAAACACACAATATTAATTTCTGTTTAAAATGACACATAAAAATAACTTCCAGTGAACAAATAATGCAAGATTGTGAACAAAACTCCTATACTCTACATTTTATTGCTTAATTTTATTTTTTTTTTTATTCCTCTGGAGTTATTAATAGCTACTTTTATATTCATTTTTGGTATACCAACATTTCCAAGAGCACACCATATAATGGAATGGATGTTTGTGTATGGGTTGTGTGAGCTTTGTGTAGTCAAAGAATCATTTAGGTGGGAAAAAACCTTTAAGATCACTGAATCCAACTGTTAACCTAATGCTGCCAAGTCCACCAAATTTTATGCAGATCCTTATATTGGAAAACAAACCCTGCAAATTATGCCACATCTCTAAATAATAAATAATTTGAAATAAACTCTCCTGTTCGAACACTACATTTGTTTTTTAAAAAAATAATATTCATGTTTGTAGCAGGTTGAAAAGTAATTTGAGACCAATAATTTTATGAGATTGTTTATTTTGACCTACACTTTTTGAAACAACTCAACTGCGTTTAAGGCTACCTACCAAAGTTTTGTTATTGATTTCAGTGACAAGATCAGGGCCCTTGCATAGGTCTGGGTGATTTTTCACGTGGAGAATTGAATATGTGCTTGTCCCTGTTGAGGCAGATGGCAGAAATCCAAATGGCTTAATTGGGAAGGAATCGTGACTGCTAAAAACTTTTTTTATATATGTATATGATAATAGGAAATTTGGAAAGCTTTTTCTGCTATGGAAGAAGGGTATTGACAGCACTTGTGCCTGTGCTCTCTAAGCAGAGGAATGATGGTGAAACTCAGCAGCCCAGTGGTGTTGGTTGGTTGGCAAGTAACAGGCACAAGCAACAAAGTGTTGCTGTAGTTGCATATTTTATTTTACTTTCTGCTCGGGTTCATCTGCCCTGAAACATTGTTTAGAAGGAGTTTTGTTAAAAAACAATAAGGACCCAATGGCAAATCATTGCATGACAACTTTTTCTGTTTAAAGAACCCCAACAGAAACCCTTAAGCCAAAACACAAACCCCAACCAAACAGTATCTAATAAAGACTAGAATTGTCTGTGTGGGAAAATACTAGCAGATCAGAGAAATGCTTCTTTCACCACTTATTGATAATCCAGTTACTATAATTGCTGCTAAAATGATCAGTCAGTGTTATGCTGTTTTCCTGTTGTCAGGCATTAAACAGAAAAGCTGCTGTTGCACTGCTTGGAACTGAAGTGATGCTCCTAAGTGTCTAAGGTGTAACACTGTCACTGTGGGTTGTGATGTACCCTGCCCCAGCGTGATGACTGGAATTTTGGAAGCAGCTTCCAGCAGATTCAGGCCATTGACAAATACACTGAGCACCTTGCAGACTTGAAGTTTTTAAGGAAAACCAAGTCCTTCTGCAAATGTCATTAGAATTGTGAAGCTGTGTGAGATTTCAAAGCATGCTGAATTTGGAATACATTTGATTAGAAATTAATGTGTTATATAATGTGATATACAGTGTGAAAAGAAAGATGTGGTACCCAGGTGTTGATGAAGACCTGGTATGAAGAAAAGTAACCCTGAAGATCTTCTGTAATGATTAAAAAAAAATTGCACTCATTTATCAATGGGAAAGGCTTGGAAAACATAAAAAGCATAACATTATTGATCTGCAGTATTTGTGGCATTATTAAGTATGTTTAGCAACTCTAACAGCAGGTTTGTTGTTGGATGAGCACAATATAGGAAAATTATTTAGGATTCCTACTCTTAACCTGGGAGCTGCATGTTTTATGGTGGTACATCTTCTAGTATCTGGGAAAAGAAAATAACTTCTTAATCTGGGAGGCTTTGTTGAAGTGAAGCTGTAAGTTTCTTCAACAGCTGGGCATTATTGCTATTCATTCTGTGTATACACAGATACTGTAGAGAGAGTAGATAAAAGGAGATCTGAGGCTCCACTCCTAGAAGGGATGGTGTCAGTAGAAATGCCATGGGAGACGCAGTTTCCTGTACTTGTCACTAGAATTCAATACGTGGTATTAAGGCAAGCACCATGAAGAGCACTCAGAAGAACTGACCACCTTGTTAATTACTGAATATACAAAATCCAACTCAGGTGTCCTAAATTGGGATTCAGATTCTGGAAGCCTTCAGGCTTATTTAGGATGAGGAATTCAAAGCAGACCTTGCTTGCTTCAAGATGACAAAGAACAATTTGATATTGAAGTGAAGATTTTTTTCAGCGATTTTTGATTGTGATCTTCTGCTGAAATCCTGACTTGCTAGGTGTGGGTTTTAAACATTGTACCCTTATTTATAAAGGACTTTGGAAGGTTCACAAAAAAAAGAGGTACACAATTCAAAAATCATCAAAACCCAAAAGTTAGAACTAGAAAAAGTTGTTTTGTTGCATTTGAACTGATATGTCCCCATTTCAACAAATTTTCTTTTGAAGGCGTCACTTTGTGTGTCTTCAGAATTTCTGGTGAGAGCCAGGAAAGACCCATTCTGAAACAGGAGATGACTTTCCTGATATGGCCAACTCCATGTCTGACTACAGACAGATCTTGATTTGGGTTTTCTAGGACCAAATTCAAGTAATTAGCTGCTGAGCGAGGTTACTGTTTAACCCATGATTTGTTTTTCAAAAATTCAGGTTAATGGTTTTTGTTTTACAACCTGCAAATCCTGACATGTTAATGTAAAATCAAGTTTTTGTTTAACTAAGAAGTAGTTTCTTTCAATTTTCTGTGAGTCTTTCCCATGCTGTCTAGTCAAGTTTTTCTCTCATACATGATCAGTGTTCAAAAGTTATTGTAAGTTTGGGTTGGGTCTGTTTCCAAATGTGCTGATTTCTTAGTGAAAACAATTCTACCTGAATTCTGGATTTGATATTTCTTTCCCCAATGCCATTTCTGGTGTGTGTAGTAGAAAAAGCCTGACAAACTATAAAGAGACTGTATATAATACCATATTTAAATTCTGATTAGGCCAAATTATTAAATTTGAATGCTTTGTGTTTGAAATCCTGATAAGTGATCTTTCACCTAGGAAAGATTAACGTGGGGTATCCCAATATTTTAATTTAATTTCTTAGTTCCAAAGAGGTCATTTATGGCCCATTCTTCTTCATGGAGTGCTAAAGGATTATCTTGACAAGGGGACACTGTAGATTCCAGAAGGATCTTTTGACACATAGAGTGAGATCTCTTGGAAAGAGAAGCATTGTGCTTAAAGCCCCTTCAAAACAGAAACTGAATAAATATTTTTTTTCTAAAAAGGCAAGTTATGGAACTGGCAGGCTTGTGAAAGAGCACCCATGTAAAGATGTTCTCATGTAAAGTGCAATGATTTGGTAAACAAGGTTTTGTCTCCTTTAGCTGGTTAGTGTGGAGACTGAAACAATCTGATGAGAAATAATTTTCAGGATGAATGAGAAGTTTTTGGGTTGATAGCAGTGATCCTTTAGATAGCTACAATATGTTTATTACATTAGGGTAGAATGGTATTTTTTTTCCTTAAGAGTCATGAATAGCCTTATAGGAATGTGTTTTTTTAGTGGAAGACCATGTCTTCTTCTCTGTAACGGAAAATTTTTTTCAAGTCTTCTGATAAGTTCACCCCACAGTATGAAAGTTTTCACAAAATCCTAGTTCTTCTTACAGGCTTATAATTTTTTGAATAGTATGTTTGATATGGTTCCCTGCAGAATAAAATTGACAGAGCAGTGGGAATCATCCACTACTTCTATGAAAAAAAACGTTGGAGCCTTACTTCTGATAGGAACCATCTGCTAATTTCAGGTTTAATTGCTTTCCTAAGTCATCTCCTTTTGGGAGGCTAGATGGCAGAAGAGTAGGAAATCTCTTGAGTTGATGATCTTAAAGATTCAACCTAAATGATTCTATGAATGAGTGTGAAAGTCTCTTGAAAGCTTATCTCACCATGTTGACCTCAGTCAAAAGTGTTCCTGCCTGTTATGCCTTGGTCCTGTCATGACCTGTAGAGCCTTATCTTCTGGTTTCTTGAAAATGAGGTTGGCTATTGTGTGGCTGCAAAAATCTTTAACTAGAAGATGGCTTCTTTGTCTTGCCCCTCTCAAGACTTATTATTTTTCCTGGTGGCTGTGTGCTCTAACCTATCATGTTTTGAGAAGCATGGTAGCCTCCCACAGCAGTAGCTTCTGTGGCTCTTGACCTCTCTATGCATATAAACTTCTGCTACATGTCCACGGATGAGCAAGCTCCTTTCCACTAATCCAGAAAGTCATTTAAATGGGGCATCAATATAACTGGGCCAAGGCCAAAATTACAACTTGTTATCCTAATTAATAGAGAAAAGTTATATTTAGCTTCACCCTGTATGCAGTAGAAAACTCTAAAGATGAAATTGTTTGCAAGAGGAAGAGTAGGATGGTTCTTAGATAAGTTACTGGGTCAGAAGCATTAGGGTCAACTCCAAAGGTTGAAAGTAATGTTTGGAGTGAAGCTTCTGTGCTGTGTGCACTCTAATGTTGGTGATTCCTAACTGACACATGGGCCAGGAAAAACACAAAGCTTGGATTCATACGTGCAAGCCTTTCATTCCCAGCCAGTTCCTGAAATAACTTTTCTGGACCAGAGATGCAGCAGTCTCCTACAGTGACAGAGTTGTTCCTCACTTTTTCTGTGGTGAAACCAACATCCTTTGCCTTTCTTTCCTGTTTGCAGCATGCAGTATGACTGCAGGGGTGCATTTAGAGCAATAAACCCAAGCTGATGATAAAATAAGTGGTGACCTTGCCATTTACTACTGTGGAGCTGCTGTGTGCGTGTTCCCACCCTGCAGCCTCTAGTCAGCAAGCTGCAGAGCAACCTGATTAACAAATTGACTAGGACTTCTCTTGTGAACCTTTCAGCTTGCTCTTCATAGGTGTAATAAGTGTGTGAAACACTTTCATTAGGGAAACCAGTTCAGTAGGAGGGAGAAATATGTTTAGTGAGGGGTTTTTTTTTGTGTATAATTTGAAAACACGTTGTAGTATCTCAGTCACAAGACACAGCAATTCAGGGGATGTTGCCACAGAGGACTTTGTTTAAAAAAAGGTTTCACTCAACTTGAAGATTCCTAAAGCTAGAACTAGAAACTGAGTTTCTGAAAGCCCCTTTTTCTGTCAGAAGATGTGTTAAACTGACCAGCAGTAACCATCTCAATTTCCAAAGGACTTAAGTAAATAAATGGAGACCCCCCTAGCATTGTTGCCTAACTGAAAAATACTGAAATGAAAGAAAGCACCATGGCTGGTGATAGTATCACTAACTTTCCAAATTAAATTGCTAATTCAAGTTCAGTACTATTAAAAACATGAGTGTAATTAGACACTGTTTAGTTAGCTATGTTATCTTGAACTGGAAAATGCTTCATTTAACTGCAACCTGGACACTGGATGTGAAGACACATCTGGAAAAATACAATGTCCAAAGTCATACTAGTATTGAGACAAGGGAGAAAAGAAATATCTATTCTGCTACAGAGATTTTTCACGAGGAGAATAAATACCATTCTAGCTGCAGAAAAACAGAGACTCTTTTGGGTGATAATATTCATATTGAGTGAGAAGAGCTGGGGATATATTGTCTTTTTGCTGTAGGAGGAAGAGGAGGCAATACTGAAGATTTTAGTAAGTTAAATATGAGTAATACAGGTAATAGAAGTAAATACGTAATGCAGTAAATGGAGGTACAGGACCAAAGTAGTGAAGGGAGATCAATGATCATATATCAGCAGTCTTGTTTGTTTTGCTTATAGAAACATCCATCTCAGGATGATGGTACAGGTGGCTGTGAAGAAAATGAGAAGATTTTTCTCAGTAACTTTTTCCAGGGAAGTGACACTCAGCAGGTAGCAATGGTCAGAGGCTAGCAGGGGACATAAGGTTGAGACTAAGTAGTTTGTGTAAACCAGACTATGGTTAGATTGGGATGGAAATATCAGCGAGTTAGTGACAGCGAATAACACGATGTTTAAAGAAAAAAGGATCAAAGAAGGTTTTCCATGAGAAATGGTGATTATGGGGGAAAAAGTTAATACCTCCAGAAGCTATGAGATGAAGGACTAGTTCCTACAAGGAGTGGAAATTTCACTGGTACTTGCCAAAATAAATCCAATCCTTTCTCCTTTGGTAGTCTTTCTAAAGTATTTCTCATTCAAAAACTGTGAGCTAACTTACATCTTAGAACAGCTTTATCCAAGGTTATGATGGTGCTCTATCTTGATTAAAAATTGTAAAAAACTACAATTTGAGGTGTTTTTTTTTGGTCTAGTCATTAGAGTAATATATGAACAGTGTAAATTTTATGTTTATTGGTATCATGATTGGAGTGCTTGCTCAAAGAGACGGACTGTGTATATCCCAAACAGAAGTCTGTGCAAGATCAGAATCCTGGAGAGAGGCAGGATTTATTTCATACTCTGAAAAAAAAATCAGAAAATCAATTTTGAGTACTTTTAAGCCAGAGAAATAAAGTCCGTGCAAAGTAATATCAAACTAAAGGCAAAATAAAAAGTAAAACAAAGGATCTTACTTGATCTCCTAATTAATTAAATTCAGACCAACAATGTTTATGGCACAGTAAGTACAACATTTAGACCAGTGGCTAAAACAGTGCGTGAAGCCTTTATAAAGCCCTATCATCACCCAAGCTCTACATTAAGAATAAAAGCAGCTTGTTGTCCCATTTTTAGACACCTGCCTAGGGCATGCTTCACACAAACCCATATAGTTTCCCTTAAAAGCTGTCCTTGATTACTAAATAGTTTTGCTTAGAAACTGCACCTTTACCCTTAAAGTGCAGAGGCAAAGCTTCTAACACAGTAATAAATGTTCTCCCGTACTTCGTACAGTGCTGAAGATAAGAAGGTAGTGAAGGTTTTGGCTTTTAAAAGAAGGTGTGTAGTCAGAAATGTAATTTGCATTTGTAAATCTGCATAATTTTTACTGAAAAATTAAACCCAGCAGCTTAAGTCATCAGGGAGTGGTAGAGCTGAATGGAGACGTACCAGGCACTGCAGCTGAATTACAGGAGGTATAAGGCACCCTTAAGGGAGACACACAGCAGGGAGGACCACTCGCTGCACAAAACTGTCAGAAAAATATCATAGAAAACAGGCACAACTGGAAATAGTAGTGCTGGTTGGACAAGAAATGATGACAAGCTATATGAGTATTTGCAGGAGATGCGTGTGAAATTTGTCACTACGTGTGCGGTACACACAGGTAGATTTTGAATAAGGACATTATAACTCCTTAGTCATCAAGTAACTATAACTTCCCTCTTGTGGTTATGCCATCTGCAATTCTGAAGTTTTGCTTCCCTTTTATGTACCCTTACCTTTAACTTAAAGCATAGAAGCCCTTTTTACAAAGTTGATCTTTGATACAAAATTGAAAAGTCTACGCATGTACATGAGAAGCTGAAACTTTAGTGTGGCTGTTGGTCAGCAGAAGATTCCGGGTGAAGTTGTCATGTTTAAGGCTGGGCTGGCCACTAGACAAATGACAGACACTCAATAAACCCTTCTCCCTTCCCAAAAGGAAAGAGAATAAAGGGAGAGAGACTTACAGATTGGAAAACTGAAACTGCTTTAAAGAAAATAATAAGAGCAAAATGAAGTATATACAAAACTAGTATCAAACCAAACTCCCGATGGCAATTATGTCACCGTCACCACTGATGCTGTGGAGCAGGCACTGGGAAGTCCCTGACTGGACTTGGCAGCAGATGGGAACCAAATTCAGGAGCTGGGTTCTGGAACTTGATCCAGGAATACACAGATCAGGATTGAAGGCAGAGCAGACAGAGTCCTCCTTGGACACCAGCCATTGACAAAGAGGCTTGAGCCACGTGGTCCCTCAGTTTTATACTGAATACGGCTTATATGGGATGGAGTCCCTCGTTGGTCAGTGTAGGGTCACCTGTCCTGGCTGCAATTCCTGCAGGTGTGACCTTTTACTTACTGCACCCCCAACGTGGTGCATGAGATCCAGCAGTGACCTTGGCCTGCATGGGAGCAAGTCCAAGCAAGAGCCTTTCTGTGCCCCAGTCCCTGGTAATAACTCTAAACATGGAGCACTACCACTGCTAGGAGCAGAGACTGTCTGCAGAAATCTGCCATTATTAACTTCAGGAAGTGCAGTTAGCTGAAAGAGACTCAACGGAAAAGTAAAATCACTGGCCAGAATTCTAACTCAAAGCAGAGCATAAGTGCAAAGTATCACCTGAGCTTTAACACCTTCCAAAAAAGCAAGTGCAGAATGTCAAGCCCACAGACATCCAGGGCAGGGAGGAGAAGAGATCCTGATGGGACTATCTGCCAAAGATGCACACACAGCTCCTTGCCTGGAGGATTGTGCACTGGAATTAGCATTTTGTTCAAAAATAATAGTTCTTAATCAGGCATAATCCACTGCAGAAAAGACACATTCTTAAGTATGGAAAGCAATTGAAGGCCTGGAGACAACCTGATGTTAACAAAATGCCTATTTTTTTTGTAACAGTATGTTTTTGATGGAAACAAGCCTTCCCTCAACCCCTCATTTAGGTGATTTATTTAGTCTTCATGTAGACTGGAATTATAGACAACACCTAATCTGTCTGCCTATAGAGAAAGCTGTTCATTCACCACGTGACGGAGCGTGCTGCCCTGGGGGCTGGCTGCAGGTGCAGGTGCTGGTGCTGGCTGAGGGAGGGGGCAGCAGTTTGTTGTTTCAGTTTTTATAGTCCTTGGTTCTGGGTTTGCAAAGCTGTTTTAAATTCCCTGCTTTGAGTCTGCCCAGCCACACAAGTCACTTGATGCTACTGTGGGGCAGGTCTCGGTCATATCTTGCAGCAAGGAGTTCCACAGGTTTTCACCACTTGCTGTTTGGAAAAGTATCTTTTTATTATTATTAGATTTATGACTTTTCCATTTCAATGGAGGCCCCTCTTTTCCTCAGATGAGGTAGGGTGAATAGTTCCTGATCTACGTTTTCTCCCTGCCATTTATTATTTTGTATACTTTGATCGTGCTCGTTCTTATTCACTTTTTTCTGTAAACATTCCCAGTCCTTTCAATCTCTTTAACATTCTTAGTGCACATCTCTTTCTGATGTATCTCTCTTAGATGGGCTAACCAGAAATGAACAAAGTACTCCAGATGAGGCCGAATTATTGATGTACATAACAGGTAAAATCCTGGCCCTGTTGAAGTTGCTGGGAATTCACTGACATCTAAGGGCTGAGGTTTCTCCCAGTGCTGTCACATTTCCTACATAATTCTTCCTTCCATTTTTCATATATTCAACTTCAAAATTTGGCAGCTGAGACTTTAATCTAGAATCCTACTGATTCAGCATCCTCCATTAAATTGCTGTTAGTCCTCAGATTAGCAGTGTAGCTCTGTGGACAGGATTAGTTCCCTCCCCAAAATACTTTGATGAAAAGGGTCAAATATTGTCCCGATTCGCATTCGTTACGGAACCACTCTTGATGTGGGTTTTGAACAGCTGAAGCTGGGGGCAGCAGCCTGGACTTTGAAACAATGCTGATTGTGTTCACAGTGACCTTTAGCTGCAAAATCTGTTAAAATACATTATTTAGTATATGAAAGCAAACAAACAACATTTTTGCCTCAATAAATGACTGTCCATGCAAAACAAGTCAGAGTCTTTTTACAGCGTCTGCAGAAGAAATCTGTTAAGTTCTGTTTCCTCCCCTAGAAACATCTAAGAAATGTTCAGTTTGTTGCTGGCAATAAATACAGCAAATGAAACGTTAATAAATCACCAGCAATTTAGCCTGACGATAACATGGATTGACCACATTGATTAAATTGATTATGTTTCATATATTTACAATATGTAGACACAAGCCTAATTTATTTTCTGAAGAGTTCAAGGTAGGTATCACTGGTTTAAAAAAAAAAAAAAAAAAGGCAAAACAAAACAATGGAGTAATGTTTGTGGTTGCTATCTGCAATAATCTAATGCTGACAGAGAGCAGTATTTTATTTAGTAATTAACAGTGTAAAGGGGAGAGAAGCTGTCATGTTGGTTCTTAAGCTGGGGAATGTGATGAAAGATGATATCTGCGATCTCATCCTTTCCACTTGTTTAGGATTGTCAGGATGAGAAATGTCAGCATTATGAAAGCTCAGCTCTGCTCTTGATATGATAAAACCCTTCAAAAGCCAGTCTTTCTCTCCCTCTCCCCCCTCCTTTCTCCCTCTCCCTCTTGCACTTGCTTTTTTATTTATCCTGTTTTGTTAGATGGCAGAAATATAATTCTTTTCTTTCTTCCTATTATAAGCCACCATTTTTGTTTTATTATATGTTTCACAACCCCTAATGCCCCACTGAAAATTACCTTGTTAAATGACAGTGTTTCAAAGCCATGAATCCTTTCCACCATTCCCCTCAGAGGTTTGAAACAGTCAACAGACTGTAAAGAATAAATAATAAAAAAGTATTGATTATTTTGATGACTGTGAGATTCAATTAAGTATTAATTTTGCCCTCCAGTGGACCTATCAAGGTATTCAAAAGGGAGGATTCGGCTCAGCTAAATGCGTGCTGAGTGCTTCAGCCTTAAATAGGGAGAAAATGTGTTTACCTACAGTATTTGAAGAGGAGTGCATTGATGCACAGAGTCCAATATTTAAGTGCTGTGCAAATTAAGCCCTGGTGACAGTGACATTGTTTTCAGCGATATGAGTATTGACTAAAGAAGTGCATTTGATGACAGCTTAAACTATTTGTATTGATTAACATTTTCATAGATTATCATGTGTCATATCAAATTCACTTTTCAGACATGAATACATTAAAAAACCCATAGGCAAACATCGACCAATGTGAGGACGGGACAGAGGGAACATGCTAACCAACCTACTTGCTCGCTGGTCACCTGTTCTCTGCATAAGAACCATTTAGGCATGAACTTTGCAATAAATAGCTGCCAGAGAGCCCAACAAGGTCACTTGTTCTTTTCCCTTTTTTTCAGTTTTTTTAATTTATTTTTTACTCTGGTTTCGGTGCTGTCATGATATTATGCCTATTAGTTTGCAAACGGAATAATAGAGTGTGCTTGGGAATAATGCTTGACCCCCAAATGTCCTCAATGAGCAGAAGATAAAACAGCCAAATCATCAAGAAAAAATTTAAATGTCCATGTATGTGTAACGTTTGGCGGGGGATGTAATGTCGCAAACACGAGAATAATTGCAAACTGTGTAAGTATCTCCCCTAATTTTTATCTTTTTTTAAAAAATACTTTGTGGGTTTTTTTTTTTATTTTCAAAAGAAAAAAGTGGTTTTGTGTGTGTTTATGGACTTGAGTATAGTATCCCAAAGACGGGAACGGTTAAAAGAAACCTGTCTCTGTTGAATGCATGTGATGCAGTGGCTCCTTGCTGCTCTGTGTTCTCACAGAGATGCTGGAAACGGTGTGCTTGGGTTTGTTAACGTTGCACAGCCGAGGATGCCTCTTTAAATCACTGTGGAGCACTCACGGGGTGCTCCTCTTCCGTGGCGTTGGAGCATGCAGGAATTTCTTTCCTTACTACGTTAAGGACAGGGTGAGGTGTAAAACCGTACACGGGGCGGGGGGGGAGGGGGGTGAGCACATCCCACAATTAAAGCTGTGTTGGTTATGTTGCTTTCATAGAAGTTTTTCTCCAAAGCATCCTGAATCTCTCACATGCTAGTTGAGCTTTAATAGGGTGGGGAGTAATGGAAAACTCATTGGATCTGTAATAGCTCTTCACTTGACTGCAGCCAGCAATAACAGCAGGAGCAGCCAGAGATAAGAGAGAGAGAGAGAGAGAGAGAGAGAGTGTGTGTGTGTGAGAGAGAGGGAGTGGAAGAGAGAG